>NW_024870522.1:18845-217008 GCF_013358625.1 Macadamia integrifolia | reverse complement strand
AGTGATCTCCAACACTAGATCTACGTTTAGAGGTGAGCAAAGGTTGGGTTCCTTAAACTTTCACCATACCCAAGTAAAACCCTTGACTTGGGTAGGGTTTCTTGAGTTCTTGTAAATCCCCCTTGAAATGATGAATCTAAGGTTTAATAGATGATTTATGTGTTGATCTTGAAGGATTTGAGAAAGTATTTACAAGGTTGGAGAAGCATTGTGGATTTGAAGTGATTTTGGGGTTTTGAAGGTGCTCTTGAGCAAAGAAGGTAAGATGGCCTCCCCTTTCCTTAAATCTAACCTAGATTTAGGTTAGAACCATCTTATGAGACCTTGAATGAGTGAAGAATGGGTTTGAAAAAGCCCTATTTGAATCCCCAAAGGTTGAGGGAAGTTTGGGGAAGGAACAACAGTTTCCCGCCAAGACTGGTGGGCCAGACCGGTGGGCCATCTGGCCTGCCTGTGGGCACCCGCCTGAGAGGGCAGGGCCCTCGGGCACAACCGGCGGGCCACCCTGCCTGCCGGTCTTAGTAGGGCCTTGGGCCCAACCGACGAGCTAGACCGACGGGCCAACCGGCGGGCTGACCTACCCGCTGGTCCAGACCGGTCGGATAGACAGGTGCTGTCTGATCCACCAAGAGGCTCCAAATGTGATTCTTACGTCCGATTGGACCCAAATCGGACGTGTGACCTTTTAGGATTCTAAACACGATCTTGTCATTGGATCGTGTTAATCTTGATTCCAAAGTGGTGAAATACTAACTCCGCTCACTCATGATAGGTTCACCAAATCCTACGTTTCTCGCACCGGATCCTACCTGTACCGAGCGTGAATCCTTGTACACTACAGGTAAGTGGGGAGAGGACGTTTGGCCTTGTTTCAAGGCAAATTTTGGCATTCATTTAATCATATCTAGTCTAGTCATGTCATCATGAAAATGGTATGTGGATTAGTCATCCTCACATTGTTATGCATGGGTGTTGTGTTTATTTTCTAATTGCAAGTGATAATATGCTTCTGTGATGAATGTGGACATCATTGTGCATGATGCATTAATAGACTAGATGCCGTAGTCGGCTTGGAAACGAGTGCATTGGTGGCCCGTGGTATGGGACGTGGTGGCACTATGCAATCGTACTATTGTCATAGATGAGCATGCGGTTTAGGATTATCATCTACACGTGCTACGACCCTTCCCAGCAGGGGGTAAGGTGTTGGGTTACCATTTGGGGGGAAGCAGTGGTCGCGGTTGTCGGGTCACTGTAGCGGTTAGACATTATGCCCGGATGGTCAATAGGACAGTCGGCAACCCGGGTGGTATATTCAAGAGGGCCAATCATACTGCTTTTAAATTGCTGGGGTCAGCACCTTTAATTTTCAGTCGACTTATGGAATATTGTTTTCCCATCACAATTTATCAGAAAATTGATGATGGACATCCTCGTCGGTCCACTCCACCCATCACACATGATGGTCACTCCATATTCAGGCCACTTGTATTTAAACTCTTCAATGTATTCATCCACCTCTTTCACAATAGTATCTAAGTATGGCCCTGCAATTTCATGGGGTGTGGGTGGCTCCACATTTTTCCCACATGTCTGAATCTCTTTGACCATAGCCTTGAAGTACGGATCTTTAGCTTTGTGAGGTGGAATCATAGAACTGTGGAACCACCTAGAGATTGCTTTCCCAATTTTCTTACTCAATGTTTTTGGTTGGAAAGCCTCTTCAATCCTTTGTTGCCCTTCATCATGATGTTTATATGGTGCATCTCTCATATCTCTAATTTCTGGGCTCCTTTTCCCCTTACTTTTACCACTGGAGGTAAATTTATCAAACATGCCCTTCACAGTGCCTCCAATATCTACACTTGGACGAATTTTAGAGCCAGAACCTTGTTCATAAATCATTGGGCCACCACGCCTAGGTCCTACAGATTGACTTCTTCTCAGTTGTCTGCTATCCATTGTTTTTCTTTTGCTTCCTCCCTTGAAATATGCATCGCTCGTGCAAGCTGTTGATCTTCATCCTCTGCCTCCATATCAGATCCTTCATAATCCTCATGATCCCTTAGATTCTCAACCAATCTATCATCTTCTTCAACAACTTTCTTTGCTTTATCTCTACTTCCCCTTAAGTGCTTCCTCATTGCTTTGCTTATTTCATCTGGGCACTTGTACATTTGGCAACATTAGAAAATCCTCCAGCCAAATGTTGTTTATGTCTGGTAATTCCACCTCCTAGGTGGATAGTATCACAGTAATTGCATTTTGTACACAACCTATTGCCTTGTACTTTCTCGGCTGTAGCCCATCCAATATCGTTAGTCCGTTCTTTAGGCGCCATCTTCCTACAAAGATACATAATGAATCTTAATATGCATATTTATTGATTTAGTATTTAGTACATAATAGCATTTTTTTAGAAACTAAAATGAGATGCATCCAAAGAAAAAAAAAGATTTTTTTGTATTTTTCCAAATTTACATAAACTTGAAATGCACACTTTTTTTGGAAAAAATTGTGCATCTAATTTTACATCATGGTCATTGGCCAATTAAATTATATATATATATTTTTTAAACTAAAATGAACTGAATTTTATAAAAAAATTGTATTTTTTTAGTATTTTTCTCATTTTTTTAATTAATTTTATAAATAAAAAAATAAAAAATAAAAACTATTTAGAAAAATTAAAATTTTTTATAGAAGTTGTAGATTAAATGTTTTTAAAGAACATATAAAAAATCAACAAAGTGTGGACCAATATATTTGAGTAGATCTAAGAAATAAAAAAAATTTGAAACCCTCACTTCTTTGGGGAAAAAATGTGGGTTTCATTTGAAATCATGTATTTAGTAATTATAAGTTATGACATTATTTTTAAGAGTTGAATGAACTAAATTTTCTAAAAAAATTTTTTTTTTTTGGGATTTTTTTTAAAATTAATTTCTGAATAAAAAGAAATTAAGAAAATATATTTTTTTGAGAAAAATCAAAATTTTCTATGGATGTTGTAGAACACTTGTTTTTACATAACTTATAAAAAATCTAAACATTTTTAACCATTGAGCATGAGTAGATCCAAGAAATTTGAAAAAAATTGAAACCCTCATTTTCTCTTAAAAAAGTGTGTAAATCCTTATAAATCCAATGATTTCATGTAATAATGATGCACAAAATGTGATTCTAAGTATGATGAACCTTAGATTTGTAAAAAAACTTGAAAATCTAAGGTTACAGTTGAAAAAAGTGAGTAAAGATTCAAGAACTTACTATTCAAAATTTTCAACTTTCAAGTTCAAGGTTCTTCTTGGACTATGTTTTTCTCCTTCTTTGAACCATTCACTTCCACAATGTTTCTTTCAATCTACCATTTGAGTCTCCAAAAAGGTGTGAATCAAAGGGGAAGAAAGAAGAGAAATATAGAAAACTGTTGGTGAGAGTTTGAAGTGTTTGTTTCAAACAACAAAAGGCACATTCACACTTAAGTAGCCGTATCGTACCGTATCGGTACGTATCGGTTCGATACTGTACGATGCAGTCGATATGTACCGATATGGTACCGATACGTACCGATACTCACGGGAATTTTCATATTTTCAAAAGTTTGTATCGCAGAGTATCGTACGTATCGGTACCGATACGGTACGGCACGACACGATACGGTACTACCGATATGCCGATACACAAAAGAGGGCCCAAAATTCCCTGTAGTGTATCGGTATGTATCGTGCCGATGCCTATCGATACCGATACGCATCGATACTTAAAACCATGGGTGAGAGGCCCTATGTGAGATGCCTAAACTTGAGTGGTGAGATGACCAATACCTATCCTTCTTCCCCGTTCTCAACCCTCCATTGAATTCCTTTTCTTATTTGTTTTCCCTTTATTTTTAAGTGCTGTAAGATCATCATTGGACCAACAAAGACGTCAGCAAGATTGAAAATTAGAAGCCTCAAGCCAGCCTTGCAGCCAGAATCGAGCCAAACCTGTTAGGGTTTCGATGTACCATTCGAGTCCTATCTTCCAGCTTGGAGATCTGCTTCAGGCCCTTTTGTTAGAGTTATTCAAGTGCATCAAGAGGGGAACTTGACCAGAGTTTGGAGGCCATTCAATGCCTTGGCAGCTACTACTGCAGAACTCCATAAAGTTTCCTTTTTCATTCCTTGAGCATAACTTCCCAACCAGCCATTAGTCGAGACTCAACTTTTAAAGGATAGTCTGCATGAGCAACGTTTGATTCAAATTTGAGGTTCATCGGAGACTGCAATCTCAAGATATCGAAAGTTTCTAAAAGTTTCCTTTTTCTTGCAACCAGCTTATATCTCATCTCGGTCATCAGAAATTGGCCAAACTTTGAGGGTTTGTTGGAGCACGCAACGGCTCCATTCGGTCCAAAGATTAGGCTCATCAGAGTCCCGGTTTGTGAGTTCTTGAATTTCTCCCTATTCAGTCAGAATTTCAGGTCCTGCCTGGGATTAGGTCCTATGTGATCTCGACTTACATCATACAGTATAATTGGTTTAATTGTATTTTGTAGAAGTGCCGGTAGTACTTCTGTTATTGTGCCTTTCAGACATGTTTCTGTTTCTTTGTTGATTCGGAAACGCTTACTCGATGTTATCAGACATGGTTTTTTTTTTTTTTTTGTGTGTGCAGAAGTAATCCCCAAGAACAGAAACAAAGAAAAATATTTGTCTTAGAAACACTCCTGCAGAACAGAAAACGTTATCATACAGGCCCATAGTTTATAATTTTAGGTTGTTCCCATGTCGATCTAGTGGTCTCATGGATGCAATTTTCATGCTCCACTATTTGTGGCTTGTCAGCTCCATTGAGTGAACTTAGAAACAGATTACTCAATAAGCATTAATTCTTTTCTGACATATTACCTGAATATTTTGCAGGTATTGGATGAGGCTGATAGGCTTCTAAATGAGGATTTTGAGAAAACAATTGATGAGATCTTAAAGGCTATTCCCCGAGAACGGAATACCTATTTATTTTCAGCTACTATGACTAAAAAGGTGGGTAAACACTAAACACATATTATAGTTTTAATGCATTAGGAAAAGTTTTCTGTTCTACAACTGTTGCTATTTCTTGTGTTGAATTGAATTCAACTACACCCAAAAACATTGAGGGAACTTTTTGGATAATTATCTCCTGCCTGTTCTTACAGCTGCTATCTATATATAGAAGACATCTTACAAATTAGTGAGGTAGTAAGGGATGGGTTGATATAGGTGGTTAAAGGGTGAGAAGGCCTTTATAGAGGTAAAAAAGGATATACCTTTTGAAATTGTACAGTCTGAAGCTTTGGACAGCAAATAGCTGCTGTTCAGGGGTCTTCTCAGGTCTATCCATTGTATTGTGCTACGCTTCTGCTTTGATACCAATGATTGACATAGGACAGCTAGTTTGACCTACCATAGAAGTAATTAAAAGTGAGGGTTGTGGGCTAATATATGGGGTTAATGCTAGGTGAGTGGCAGGGTGTGATAATTTCTTTAGTGAGAGATGGGTTGATATGGGTGAGAAGGCCTTTAGTGAGGTAATAAAGGACATACTTTTTAATATTGTACAGTCCCAAGCTTTGGACAGAAAAGAGCTGCTGTCCAAAACAGAAGGGGAGGGGGTTGAAATAGCGTTGCAACAAGTGTCAGGTTTGTAGGAAAAGTATTTTGGATGAGGGGTTAAGGGCTGTGAGCAAGATTTTGCAGTATGGTGAGAAGATAGAAAAGAAAAAAAATTGTTCACCATTGGAGGGGGCTTGGAGTTCCCAAGAAAAGCAAAAAACATGACTGTTGGTCATCTCTTTCATTCATAACTTCTGACAGAAGAGCTTATTTACTTCTGGTATGAAATATAAGTAGCTTGATCAAGAAGCAACTTCACTCTTTAAAATTTATTAGACTAAGAGCAATTAAAACGAAGGTTCTAAATCTCGGATTTTAACTAGGTTTTGACCTTGGTTTTAACCGAAATATAGGTCGAAACCTGCGAAATTTTGGAGAAACCATCAGTACTTTTCTGAGATGTGGAAACCTTGGTTTTGACCTCCAGAAAGTATTTTCTTTGGGTCTGATTTTTTTGTGTACAACCTATTTTCTTTTAACCTTTTAAAGCAAATCCATGAACTACTTTCACAAAAGAACACCCAAAAGGGTACTTGTGGTAACGGGTGTCAATGGGCCGGTTCAGCTTGGGTTTGGTCTGATTTTTTCAGTGTGTGTTTTGTAGAAACTGAAGCCGACCCAATAAGGAGTTTCCGGATTCCGGTTTGGTTCGATTTTTAAACCCGGTATGAAGCCATTATGAAACCGGTTATAAATCTTAATGTAACCTTTTTGAATGGGCTGGGCCGCTGGGGACTAGGCTTAATTCCCCCATTTTTTTCCAGTGATATATTGGACTTGTGGGCTGTTGGAGCTCATTTACATTCCAAACACTCAAAATCAAATGGGCCAAATCCCCAATCATTCCATTAAATTAGCAATAGCTTTAAAATTTTGGTTGGATTTAAAATACAAATCAGCACAAGTCCAACAATCTTTGTCCTCTTGTTTGGCTTCATAGGTTAGGGCCACAAATGGAGATCATAACTAGATTCAAACCCAAAAACAAAAATATACAAAGCATGGGCAAAAAAATAAAAATAAAAATGATAAACAGTGTCCATTGTCCATTGTCTAAGGCTCCAAGCTTAGTTGACAACAAAATCCTTAAATCGTCCATGGTTGAAGCTTTATAGGCTTTATCACTCTTAACATCATAGCATCAACAATACTCTCAAAACATCAAAGCATTAGCTAAAAAAACAAAGAAATATAAATATCACAACTTCATCAATATACTCAAACATCAAAGCATCCATCACATCAAAATATCAAATGAGAAATCAAACAACAAAACCATAGAACATCCACCTAAAACTTTCAAAAAGAGTATTCCCTGAAACTATTGTATTTCTTTGTCCTCCAGAAGTGATGTGTTGAGTAGTTAAGACCAAAAGTGTGTCCTACCATTCCTAGATGCTGCAACCAAAAGTGAAAGAAGAGTTAAGACAACACACAGTCAAAGAATGTCTGGTGGTGGAAGTAACACACGTGAGTTGCAAATGGTTTGCTTGTGGTGGTGGGCTTTATGCTGGTGCATTAAACCAATATTTACAGATACCATTGGCTCGAGTTGTAGGTTGCTTTTCTAGTTTTCAATGCGGAGTTTTGTGTTATGTATCTAGTTTTCAATTCGGAGTTGTGTGTTGTTTACATAGTTTTCAATGTGGAGTTGTGTGTTCGAGTTGTTACTTTCATGCTTAGTGGGGCTGTCAAGAATTCGTTATATCATTCCTCCTTTCATAAAAGTAGGTTGGGTGATGGATTGTCTTGGTGGTGGATGTAATGCGTGTAGGACACTTTGGCTTGATTGACCTATATGGTACATCAGGTAGACAGTTAGTTCCTCATTATAATCTATCGTTATAAGCCTGTGGCTGATTTTTAGTGATGTGTTAGGTTGACAGCTGGAACTTATTATAAATTTTTTGAGGATACAAAGTTATCGAAATATCATAGTATGCTCTATGGTAGCCACCCAGTGGATCCTCCATATCAAAGCTGATATTTCTTTAACGAACTTCCTTGCCTTCTGTATAATATCTTCTAGCACAAGCCTTTGAGACCCAGTGGGGCTGTTCAGGAAAGAGGCCGATATTATGCCCCTTTTTGTCTCGGGATCCCATCCGGATGATATTATTCAGACCTTTTGCTTCACAGACTAGACACCCCCCCCCCCCCAAAATTAGAAAGAACAGGTTGATAATATAAAAGAATGTCCTCGTCAATCATGACTTATTCTGCACGCTCAAGTTTTTCTAGTTCTTCCTCATTCTCAACTTCTTCTCCCCTTTCTTCCACCTCTAGTTCTAAGGTAGATTACTTATGTGAAGTAAGTTATCTTCTAGAAGAACAACTGATTCATCCCACCAACTATCCCCTTCTTAATCCTTACATAGTTTTTCCCAAAACTTCCCGAATCGGTCACAAAGCCTGTCAAATCACTCCTTAAACCACGAAAGTCTCCTCCATTCAAAGAATACATCTAGGCCTCCAAATTTGATCAGTACTAGATCCCAACAACTGTAAAGGAACAACTCTTCACTCTTGAGCTTCCTGCTGAGTTACCTTGGCACTAAACTTCACAAGGTTATACCCATCTCCATATTGGTGCTACCCGCTTAGCTTTGACTTTTCATGGACGCAAAGGTCTCCCAGTTGTCTCTTGAGTTGCACTTCTCGACAGTCGCTTCAAGCAGGATCAACATGTAGTAGTTGCCATAATCCAGACAACATTGAATACTGGCACAATATTCTTCACTATGTATCCTAACTTCAAAATGCCAATTTCTGATCAGCTTCTTACCGCAGCTCTCAAAGTTCAAGTTCAGATCATTGGTGCCCCCCAAGTGGCTACTACTCAAGTTGCAACTCTGCACTACCAAATGGTGTACAGACTCCAGAATCCTGTTTTTCTTCGAAGTCCAATGGAGAAGTTGAGATTCAATTCCCAACTCCTGCAGCTGCAATGCTGATGATACCTTCAGCACAAGGATTTCTGAAACACTATGATGGAACCTCTACCAGCCCCCATCATGGTTTTCAATCATTCTGACGAACCAATCTATGAATTTCAAAGTCTTGATAGTCATTGCTGGTTTGATGTTTGTGATTGCCCCAATTGTGTATCTTTTTCAGATGATGAAGAAAGTTCTTGCAGAAGAAGAAAGAAAAAGACTTCTCAACAGATTTTGCGAGAAAGGTATGAAGCCGGAGACACCACAAAGGGCCATTGAGTGATGAAGCAAGGTACACATTTTTCGTTAAATACGGAGATTTTGCAAGGACTAGACAATCTTTGTCTCCATGTAAACCACTACCTGCTCCACCTCCTTACCAGCCACCACCGGCTCCACCAGCGGTTCCTTTGTTTTCCCTTACACCCAGTGAGACAAGGAGAATCCTCCACCGAATTGCCAAGGCTCCCAAATTTCTCCCCAACAACTGATTAGGAAGACACCAAGAAAATCAAGCATATTTGGAAGGTCAAATCTCCTTCAGTTAGCCGTTCTGATGGTACTTTTGCTCAGATCACCTCAGGCGAAGCAGCACTGAATTGGAAAATGAGAATTCTGCGGTACAAAATATATACCTGGAAAGAATTGTTCAAAATGAGGATAAAATGGGATAGTCAATTGACACTCATACAGATCTCATCAAAAGTCTTCACAGAAAGATCAAGCGACTTCATGATGCGCTTATGACTATTGCTCCATTGGTCCCTAACCTCAATTAGGCTTTTGCCATGATCAGTGAAAAAGAAAAAGAAAAACATCGTGAATCCCAACTCAGAAGTCTTGAAGCAACCTCCCAACCTAGACCCCCTTCTATACCAGGCCAATATATAAACCCTTTTGACTCTCATGTTGGATTTACTTACCACCCCACCAATCCCAAGTCCTGCACCTACTTTTCCAACCCAGTTGCTTAAGGATTTACAACAACAACAATGTTTAGCATCCTATTCCCCTTCACCTAGACCTAGGCCTAGACCTAGACCAAAAATGCCATACCAATCCCAACCTCCATTAGATCCATATGCTGTCCCTGAAACCACACCAGTTACAACTCATTCAACCACCTCTGGCATTGCTACCATAGAAAACCCTATTCTTCTTATTTCTTTTCTTAGAAACCTCTCCATTAACCCCACTTCTTTTGCAGTACTTCAAGACACTGATACTTCCTCTGATGATGATTTCCTAGATCAACTCATGGCAAATGCTTAGACATCTTAAGCAGGCGAGACATCACCAGTAATCTTTGATGCAGGAGATGTCGAAGATGCTACTCATCCTCATCCTCATCCCCCACCTGTCACGACTCACACCCCACCTTCACTTACTTAAAGGCCGGTGACTTAGGCACGATCTCATATCCAATAATCCAACCAGGATCTCCTATGCAATACTCTAAGATCACAAGTTATGAAATGAAATGAATTAAAATCCACAAGTATATAATAGTTATTGAGATAATTACAACTGGTGAACTTCTATTGATACTTAATATATATATATACACACAAAAGACTGTTCAACCCGCCTGATCATACTTACAAGTAACTACCCATCATAGCTACATCCATTACATACAAAAAAGAATAGAAAAGAGAAAATGATAACATCATCTTCAAAATGCCTCATAGGCATAGTCCTTATAAACTCATCCTGGTTCGTGCTCGACTAACTCCTCGACCCATAGCTCCTCTCCATAAAGAGCCGGAGTATCCACATCAGCATTTGAAGGAACACTTGGGTTACCATCTAAAAAACATACAACAAATGGGGTGAGCTTCCACGAAGCCCAGTGAGGGGTGGACATGCAAGCAAGCACAAGCAAATATGAATGCGACAACAATTCTCAACAATATTAAATGAATGAAAAGACATGAATGATCCGTATTATTATCATGCAAACCTAGTCAACAGATCTAATAAGTCCAGATGGAGTATTAGTGCTACTGTAACAATGGTGGTATCCTTGGTCCCGATATGTGCCATCGATCCCTAACGATACAGGTTAGTTGCGAAGGAGCATACTGATCCCTACATGTGTCCTTCGATATCTTGTAAGACCCTATTAATGATCCCTATAGACCACAACACCGATAACTACCTCGGCCACGAAGGGTTTGTCACAACACAGATAACAACCTTGGCCATGTCGGGCGGGTGAGGTTAGCCAATACCTAACCCCTATTAGTAAGAGGTTGTAGCACCCAGGTTGTTCTCTTAGTCCAATGCAATCTAACATGAATCACATCACATCACAACAAGGTGATCATGATTCATAATGCAGTATCGGAAACTAACTCGGCCATAGTGCACCCACAACCATAACCATACACTCACTCTATGGGCATCCAGTACCGGAAACTACCTTGGCCACATTGCATTTTATACGTCAACACCAACACCAACATTCCATATTACAACCAATATGCACATTCAAATCTCAAATAACAATTGATGCAGAATCGAGGCTGAACCGGGTTGACCCTTCGGCCAATTTCAACCGAGACAAACCGGATCTGATTTTATTTCTGGGATCAATAGAATATTTTAGGATTTACTTTATTTAGGAAATATTGAGTTATTTTATTTGGGAAGATATGTAATCTTTTATTTTGGGTAGTTAGTCAATTAGGGAGTTACTAATTTGAGCTTTATTTCATTTCCAATTTTATTAGTTAGAATTGAGGAAGTAATTAGAAGTTGTTATTTCAGTTTTAGATTTTATTAGGCCAGTTTTAATTTCAGTTTATTATATAAAGGCATGTAACAAGTAATTAGACACATTTTGAATGATGAATTGAATTGAATGTTTTTGGTGCTGGGCATGGTGTAAGACGTGTGACTCCTTTCCCCCTGTGCGAATTCTTCTATTCTCCCCCGCAACTTTGAGTTCTCTCAGGGATTTCCCCCTTTCTCTACCGGCCCTCCATCATGTGGTATCAGAGTCGAGGGGTCCTTGCTTCGTCTCCTTTCTTTCCCTTCTTCTCCCATTCCCTATTCTAGTATTTTCAGAGACTGAGAACAGCAATATTAAAAGAAAAAAGGCCTTTCATTGCACCCTCCCATAGTTACCCTCTTCCTCTACAATCTCCCGCATAAACTTATTGTCGACTCCTTCCTTTTGGGTTCGTGTGAAAAAAAAGGATCTCTCTTCTTCATTGTTCCCAACCAAAACCCAAACCCACCTCTAACCCCTTTGAGCGACCCCCTTCCCTCGATCTAGTTTGTTCCAGCAAAAAAAAAATAAAATAAAAATGGAATTTTCTCTCAAACCCATCGCCCTCTTCAACCCTCCGCCTTCCTCAAAGCATGAACAAATAAATAAATAAAAAAAAAAAAAAAGAAGCAAGAAGATTAGAAGAAGAAGAGAAGACAAGGGAAGAGAGAGAGAGAGACGAGGAGAGAAAAAAAGAAAAAGATTCATACTTGGTTCGCAGCTACGATCGTTGGTATCCTTTCACTTCACCACTGGTCATCAACCTTCTCCAAGTTTCTGCCACTTTGTGCTGGTTTCCTATGATTCTACAGCAGAATCCCAAGGGAAACCATCTCTACTGATTCAGTCTCCAAGAAGAAGACCTTCTCCTTCCTTTTATCCATCACGGTACCCCTCCCCTATTTCCCTTTTTCGTTTTATCTCTTATCTTCCATTATTACCCCCCGCTTCCCATCCTATTCTATGTTGTCCTTTTCTTTTTCCCTTACTTCCAAGTATACCCCACCATACGTGTTATATTGTAAGTTCATTATTGAACTTCAAAATATTACAGTACTGCCACCCACTTAAGAATTTCATATTAATTACCATTCTACCATCCCAATATCACCTTCCATGTATTTACCATTTTTCCCTTCCTTTTATTTGAACCTTTTATTATTGTCATGGAACCTTTTGTGTTCAAATTCAGAGTGTGACGCTAAATGGAAAACCTACTCATTTATTGATTGATGAGAGACAGCACGACAATTTTGTTTCACAATCTGTGGTGGATAAGTTGTCAAAGACCAATTAGATAATTTTTAAGTTAGAGGATGATGTGTTTGTTGGATTTTCTTTTTCTCATTATTATGATAGTGCTTTTTGTGAAGTGTTTGACTCTCCTCAACACATCATTAAATTGGGTCAAGGTTGGTTGGAACAACGAGACGGAATCCTTGATTGTGACAACAATGTGTGCACCCTCCAAGCTTACCACATGTGTAAAAAAATTAATCTTCATGGATTGGTTGAACCAAAGAAAGTGATACCCCTAGTACAACCGCAAGACGAACCAAATGCATCAACGCAAGTGGAAGTCCGTCCTACTGTGGAATAGGTGATGACAACGGAAAGTGAGAAAATCGTGGATTAAGTAATGAAGGACATCAATGCAGTGCCTGTTGTTCACCATCATGAGTTTGTTCTTCCCCATGATTTTTCGGACTTGAATGCACCTCCAAAGCTTCATATCTTGGAGTTTGTTCATGATGCGGACAAAGCAATTCACCCCCGCTCATGAATTTTTATTGTTATCATTCTTTAAAACTAGTGGACGAGTTTTTCTCAACATTAGGGGAGTTGATGCATAATTGAGGCTGAACCGGGTTGACCCTTCGGGCAACGTCAACCAAGACGAACCAGATCCAATTTGATTTTTGGGATCAATAGAATATTTTAGGATTTACTTTATTTAGGAAATTTTGAGTTATTTTATTTGGGAAGATATGCTTTTGTTTTGGGTAGTTGTTAGTCAACTAGGATGTTACTAACTTGAGCTTTATTTCGTTTCTAATTTTATTAGTTAGAATTAAAAATGTAATTAGAAGTTAGTATTTCAGTTTTAGATTTTATTAGGTCAGTTTTAATTTCATTTTATTATATAAAGGCATGTAACCCAAGTAATTAGAAAGATTTTGAATGACGAATTGAATTTAATGTTTTGGCGCCGGGTATGGTGCAAGATGTGTTACTCCTTTCCCCCTTGTGTGAACTATTCTCTTCTCCCCTACAACTCTGAGTTCTCTCAGGGATTTCCCCCTTTCTCTACTGGGCCTTCCATCAATAATAGGGTTTATGATGCACATTTTTATGATCATAGGAAGGAATAAACAAGTAAAAACACTCAAAATAAATCACTACACCCACGCACCTTTTGTCCCTACTGGTTGTATATAGTCGATGATTCCACGCCGCGTAGCCTCATCCCTTGACGGCACTATCCATTGGAAAACATAAGGTTTTAGGTTAATGATCAAGCATGGAGAAGGGCACCCAATAGGTCAACTGACCATTCAAAAAGAAAGTCAAAACAGGGTTCTAGATGGTTCACCGGTGGATGCTCATCGACTGGTGGTGACCCACCAGTGGATGGATCCGAGGAGTTCATAAATCTATAGGTTGTCCACCGGTGGATGCTTACCGGGTGGAGCCAAATCCGAGACTTGTCTGCCTAGATTTGCTCCCAAGGTCATTGAGGTCTTTTTGAGTGACTATGTCCCAATTTTCCATTGGAGTGATGGTTCTTCTCCCACTTCTCATTTTACCCACTTTTGGTTAGTGTACAAGCTAGGGTTTTGAGTCCTAGGGTTAGGTTTCATGTATGTAGCATCAACATAAACCACGTAGCTTAGGAATGGTGTGATTAGTAGTTTAGGCTACATAAGTTTTAGGACTTTGGTCATTTCCCCAAGTTTAGGGTTTAGGTTGATACAATTTGGGGAAATCGGTTTTGGGTCTCATTTGTAGGGTCTCTTAACCCAATTGTGACCATCCCAAACCTTTTAGTCTAGGTTTATTGCATTATATCCCCAACTCATAGTTAGGTTAGGATGGTAGGTTATAGAAGATTTGGTCAAATTCTCAAAGTTTGGGTTTAAGTAGTTAAATCTAAGGTTTTAAATTGGGGCTTTTCTATATTGGGTCTCCCCACTCAAATGTGAGTGGTTTAATTAGATAGATTAGGTCTCCTACACAAAATTGCCAACTTAATTTGTAAACCAAGTAGGTGGGTAGAGGGGATTTCGGTTAGGGTTCTTAATTTAGCTTGGGTGAAGAAATGGTGTAAGAGAGAGAGGACAAGTATACAATAGAGGTAGGGGAGAGAGCTTTAACTCACCTTGATGTGTGGTGAGTGGAGATGACCCCTCCCTTGCTTCTCTCCTTCTTCTTCTTCTCCTTTCTCCCTTCTCTTGTCTTAATTTGGTAGGCAATGAAATGAATGAACTAATGACTCTATTTATAGTAACTTAAGTTGGCTAGGGACGGTTTGGGAAATAAATGGGTTTTCTCCCATTACTGGTTTAATTCCCCAATTGGCACTAGCAGGCCCTCTTTGGGGTGACCTAACACCTTAATCCACTCTCTGGTAGGTTGTACCAACTACTGAAGGTAGCCTGAGGTGTATGGGTGCGAGGGCCCGGGCCCCACGGCAAAATAGCTCACTTCTGGTCAATACCCTCACTGGAGGGTGTTCACCGAGTGATGGTGATCCACCAATGACTATTAGCCGGTGTGGCTGTTTGTGTCCATTATGGGTGTGCTCCAAAAGACGTTGATCGTAAATGAGAAGATTGTTTACGGAGAAAAACAAATATGGATTCACATTTATATACATGAAAATTATATATTGATTCTCTTTTGTAAAAAGGTAAATGGATTTCTAGGCCAGCTGGCTGTGTGGAGGGTTCCTTGGGTATGTGCAGGTATGTGGGCCATACTTCGATGTATTTCACTACTGGGGTGGGTAATTCCCCTCAATGGCAGAGGACTTACATTAACTTCAGTGGCTTGAAACCGAAAATGCTCGAGTCATAAAACTAAGCTTGTAACGAGGGTCAAACACCAAAGCAGTGGTCAAAATTGAACTATAATCACTCCAATTTTTGTCAAACTTCTTTATTTCCACTTGCCATTGGCTTCATAAAATTAAGCCCACGTGATAGCCCTTTTATAACAAATTTTTGTTAAACTCCTAAACATTTTAAAATATAAATTTGTTGTGGGATATTAGGAACCAGAAAGCAAAACAGTAATTTCATAGAAGGGATACACAAGACTTGTCAATCTCTCAATGTTCAACCATTGATTATAACTAGGACAAGTTTTAAAATTGACATCCACTAGTCTAAGGTTCTCAAATGCTTTATAATAAAATAAAGTAGATTCAAGCATGAGATAGGTTGAGTTCTACCTTGTGGAGACATCAACATGTAAACCCTTACTACTTTGAAATCCTAATTGGTAACAAATTTTCAAGAATTTTACTTTCTTTGTTTGTGATCCTGTCACATAGAATATACTTGATCGAACCAACACCACAGAATCCTTTATGTGCTTTAGTCCATCTTGTACAATAAGAATGCGAATATGTGCACAACGCCTATTAAGAAAGTATAATCCTCTACAAAAAAAAGGGTATTCTTCAAATTTAAGTTTTTCTTCAACAACTCAACAGAATAGAAATTAACAGTAGCATTATCCAAAGTAATTGAAAACAATTTCCGACGAATACCCCAGTCAGGCAAGATTTTTGTAACCATTTCACAAATATAGATACCAATGGTGTGGAGGTGGCATAATGCAAAACTTCAACGATTTCTTATACGACACGCAGTCCTTATCAATATAAAGGGAAGTCGAAGAAAGTTATCCTTCATTGGTGATGGATGTCCACAAATCACTTGTCAAAGAAATCTTCCCAGCAAATGAATTAAGTAAATTCTTGATTCTAATAGACTCCAAATTGTAAAACCTCAAAATCTCTGCCATCTATGTGTTTCGGGTAATATCTGTGTAGTCCAGAAAATGGCATGTGATTAACTTATATCTCACAATAACCCTTCTAACTTTGTCACGCACAAAGTCTTAATTACCTTTTTATCTCTTAACATCATTTCCCAACATTTACTCCCAAAATCATTTGGGTGCTTGTGTTTCATTTGTTTTCCTATTTTGGGCTTTCGTATTTTGGGCAATGTAGAACTTGTCTCTTAAGGCTTTTAGTTTCATTAACATTATTTTCAGCCTTACAGACTTGCCTACATCTTTTGCATTTTGCTTGATTCCTCCCATCAGCAAAATCCTTCCCATCAAGGATTTTAAACTCATCCCAAACTAAACTCCTTCTTCTCTTGTTAATTTTGTTTGCTTAAATTGTTATGGCACCTGAAGGTGCTGTTAGTGGAACTCCAGGACTATAAGGTCCATCATCAGACATAGCATCAACATTTGACCCACAATCGGACGCACATTCTATATTGACATTTTCGTTGGATGTTTCTATAATTAACAAGAATACATCCAACATATTAATAACCATCAAAAACTGATATTAATAACAAATTATAATTTGCTGAACAAGGATGCAAGCCATGGAACAACTATCAGAGATTCGAAGCTTATAACATAGAGTTTCCAGTCTTGGTGATAAAAGATTTCAGGAAAGAGGAATCAGAACAAGAAAAATCAGAAGCAAGGAAATCGCTCCTCTTAACTATACTAGTAGATTTTTGTAAGAGAACACTTTCTCACAAAGTAGTTTAAATTACCTTTTAGGACTTACAAGTCACTGATTTTTATTCTATTTTCGAACCTTTTAGTTTAGAAGTTCGATGTCACTGATCCATCTGTGTAGAGCTCTCTTTTTCCTATATTTGATGCCTAGAAGATAGGTTATAGAGAAAAAGGAGAAGACAATGACCAATTTCCTCAGAAAATTCTTCCATGTTTGGGTTGGAAAAAGGAAATAAAAGAAAGGGAGTACTGTATTAGCCCAACAGAATGTCTCCCAATCCATTTTCCGGAGGCCAGAGGGTAATGCAACTAGTGAGAAAAAAATTTCTACAGATTTTACAAAACAGACTGATTTATTGCAAAATAAGGCTTAAAATGTTTTGGATAAAAATGATGGAGAAACAACTCAAGCTGCACACCTGCTTTGTGGAGTGGTTTTAGAAAGGCTAATATGTTAAATGGTCAAGTTTTAGCCTCTGCACATACAATTAGCATATGGTTATGCTGTGGCAATTTCCATATACAAAGTTGGTTGGATAAATATCCGTAAGGCACAAATAGGAATTAAATACCATTAAGTTCAGAAAAATAAGTACAACAATGGGCAAGCTACTCTAGGTCCAACAATAAAGAAGAAATATAGGTTCCCTACTTTGGAAGTTTGTATCATGATCATGAGTACCCACATCAAGATAACAGAGTCAATGACTATACAGTTACTGAAAAAAAAAGGTCAATGGTCATACCCAAAAAAATAAATAAATAAATAAAATTCCAACTGAACTGATTATACCCATATTAAGATAACAGAGACAATCTGGCAATGGTTATACGGCTATACACTTATACCCAAACCCAGCCCTCATGTGACAATGGTTATAGGCTATACACTTCCAATTTATAACTTTTTTTTAAATCAAATCCATTGGATCTCTCATCTTTGTTCAGTTTTTTTATTTTTCTCAAACAGCTCCATCCCTCTGTTACTCGAAGTCTCGATCTCGAACAAACGGAGGAGACAAGGATGATGGTGCTGTAGAGACATCCACTCGCCGAGATGAGGTCCTTCGTCCTTAGTAGCCTGAGGCTGAGGAGTTGCCGTCATCGAGGGCCCGAGATGAGAAGACTTCGGAGAGGTAGCAGCGTTGGCTGCTAGATTGCCAAAGCTCAAACTCTTGTTCTTACTTCTTAGGGTTATGAATAGTTAAGATTCGTTAGAGCTTTCGAAATTGGGGAAAGATTGAAAGAAAATTGTTTATACTTGGCCGGTTGGCCCACTTGGGTGGGCTAGGTTTTAGGGTTCAGTTTATATCTGATCAGGTTAGTCTGGTTTGGTGTTCGGTTATGTGTTTAGTTCCATTGGCCAGTGTGTTTAGCCCAAACTGAGCCGAAACTGAATAGGATCCAAAACACACACTGAAACCGGCCCAATAAGGCCTTGGTTCGGTTTGGTCCGGGTTCAATCAGCTCGGTCCGGCTCAGCTTTATCTGTTCAGTTTAGGTACTGGCACCCCTACTTCTGGTGTTAACTCAAGTTTGCTAATGTATGCTAAATGATGTTGTACACTAGCCTTGTTAATTTGTCGTAAACACTAAGTTTACATATAACTTAGATACTAGAAATGTAAATAAGCTATTGAAAATTAAAACAATCAAAACAATAGCTTAGATATTGAATTAGTCATACAACACTCACCACTCAATACCAAGAGGGGTTTCTAAGCAGCTCCAATCCACGAGATATATACCACTGTAGATGTCATAGAGCCCCTCTGAATGCAACACATATATCCCTTGACATGTTTTGGGCCCAATTGTTCTAAAAGTCCATCACTGCCCACCTATAAGCCATATCATCAACACGTTGTAGGAGTCCCACCCTATTCATATGGCACAAATGGTTGCTTTTAAAAGAATTCATGTTTACTATCTCGTTGAATAAAGAAGTTTGGAGGAAAATGGGGTTTACCTTGAAGCTCCTAAAAGTCCTTTCTAAGTTGGTCTTGGTTGATAATGCAAGGACTAGAAGAAGATTGCAAAACCTAGAGCAAAAATTTATTTTTTATGGCCGCCAGATTCCCCCTTTCTTGGTCGAAACCTATGAAACTTGAGAGATTCAGTTGAAATATGGGAAACTGTGTATGTTTCCATCTAAACATGTCACTTATATAAGCGTGGGTTATACCAATTTGATCAAACCATGCGAAACTCAAAAACCATTCACATTTTGGTTTTGACCCCCTGTTTCGTCTTGGACCGTACCAAAACTAGAAAATTTCAGGGAGATTTAGAAACATGACTGAAACCAAGATATAAATATAAATGTAGCACTTAAAAGACCCTCGAAAAAGGAAAAAAAAATAGAAACCTCTGACCAAAAAAGGCAACAACAAACAACAACAACAATAACTTTAGCCTTTTCCACACTAAATGGGGTCAGTTACATGGATCTATCATAGGAAAAGATAAGAGGTAGAAGAGAGAGGGGGGGATTGATCAAGAAAAGAAATAAGGCAATGCAACACCTTTGGGTCATCCCACTAAACGCAATCTGCTACATGGATATTTGCCCTCCAAACAGCTCTGTTTGATGTCATACTAGAGTTAAGACCAAAAAAGGCACAGACCGGAAATCACAAAAGTACCCTTATTCTCAAAATAGTGTGATGTAGATCAAAGCTTGAAGAAGAAGACAAAGGCAAGAGTCAGAAATTGCTGTTCACGTGAATAATAACTCAGAATTTACTGTTCACATGAACAGTATGTGACACTGTTCACGTGAACAGTAGTGTGGCTCCATATTTCATATTTCAGTTTCCTATTTAGTTTGGTTAGTTTCTTTTCACTTCGTGAGCAATATAGTCAAGTTAGTTTCCTATTTTGTTAGTCAAAGGAGTTTCTATTTTGTAACTTAGATTAATTTCCTTTTGTGTTTAATTGTTAGTTTCTAATTTATTCTTACTTGGTTTGGAAGTTATACGAATTAGAAAGTCCTATTTTAGTCCATTAGTTTCCTTTTTTATTGTCTTTATGTCCAAGCAATGTAAGGCTACTTAAAGCCCATCAATTATAATGAGAAAGGAGACTTTAAAAAAAAAAAAAAAAAAAGATTGCTTATGCTGTTGTGCTGTGGGATGTAGTTGGGTGAGATTCCCATTCACTTCCCCCTTCTCAACCCTCCATCGAATTCTCTTTTTGTTTTCTTATTTTCCTTTTGTTTGTTTGTTTGTTGTGAGAGAGTGTTTGGAAGTTAGAACCAAGCCTATTGGAGGACATCTTCTCTATTTAGCCAGAATTTCATATCCTGCTTGGGATTAGGATCACTTGTGATTCTAGTTCTACATTATTTCGTATCAGAGCCTAGCAAGAGCAAGGTTGGAGCCATGTGATTTTTGTGAGGAACTTTCTTCATACATCTTCCTTAAATGGGTAGATGAATTGGACATGTACTTTGACAAACAACTTGACAAAGACACAACGACTTTGATATGTTTGCTCCCAGATGAGTGATTGTGTTCAAATACAGTGGAGAGTTCGTGAAAGGCAATTTCAAGCTCAAGGACGTGAGCATAGAACGTGGGAAGAGATGCAGTACGAGTTGGAAAGCATGTACCTATCTAAGCATGAACGAAGGATTTACTTCCCTCCACCAGATTTTCAAAAGCCACTCTCAAGTCACAAGATTGCTATTGTCGAGAAAGAGGTATTCAGTGATGTTCCTATCAGAGAAACTAATGTGGATGAAGTCGAAAGCAACATAGTCACAGTTGTGGATAAGGAGATCGAACCCAAGGAGAATGGCGGTTTAACATCTGTGATGCCTGTGAATAGCCAAGAGGAAGATCTTAAAGGGTTTGAGATCGAAGTAATGGTTGACAAAATCATTGAAGAGACTATGAAAACAAGGACGAGGGACTAGAGGAGCACGTAGAGGAGTTGTTAGAAGACGACCCCATGGACACATCCGTATACATTGAAGTTGAGCATGTGGAGTTTGTCATCCCCTTAAAGTACGTTGAAGAGCATCAACTGTGCCTATACAAGGGGGCGAGTTGATGCAGATCAAAGCTTGAAGAAGACAAAAACATGAGTCAGAAATTACTGTTCATGGAACACTGTTCACGTGAACAATAACTCAAAAAACTGTTCACATGAACAGTATCCGTGTTACTGTTCATGTGACACTGTTCACGTGAACAGTTAGTGGTTCCATATTTTATATTTCAGTTTTTTATTTAGTTTAGTTAGTTTCTATTCACTTCGTGAGCAATATAGTCAAGTTAGTTTCCTATTTTGTTGGTCAAAGGACTTCCTATTTTGTTGGTCAAAGGACTTTCTATTTTGTAACTTAGATTAGTTTCCTATTGTGTTTAATTGTTAGTTTCTAATTTATTCTTACTTGGTTAGGAAGTTAGACATTAATTAGAAAGTCCTATTTCAGTCCATTAGTTTCCTTTTTTATTGTGTCTTTATGTCCAAGCAATGTCAGGCTACTTAAAGCCCATCAATTATAATGAGAAGGGAGATTTTTTAATTAAAAAAAAAAAAAAAAAAAAGGATGGCTTATGTTGTTGTGCGGTGAGATGCCTATTCACTAATTCTTCTTCCCCCTTCTCAACCCTCCATTGAATTCTCTTTTTGTTTTCTTATTTTCCTTTTGTTTGTTGTGGGAGTGTTTGAGAGCTAGAATCGAGCCTATTGGAGGACATCTTCTCTATTCAACCAGAATTTCAGATCCTGCCTGGGATTAGGATCATTTGTGATTCTAGTTCTACATTATAGTGGATCGCCTGGAGTAAGGGCTGTTTCCAATCAGTTGATGTATATTTTCTTTTATCTTATTATTTCATTACTCAAGCTTCTTGAATCGGATTTCATTTTTTGTAGAACCCCCTTACAGATTCAAGTTGAATTTGGATTCTATTTTATTGTGTCATTTTGAAGACCATTCCAATTGAAGCTTGATTGCAATTTCCAATTGCTATATGCTATGATATTTTTGACCAGATGGTTTTCTAAGGTAGAAAAATGTGGATGAATATACGATTTAATTAAATTTTTTCTATTGCAGGTGCGAAAGCTCCAAAGAGCATGTTTGAGAAACCCTGTGAAGGTATGACTGATTGGTGGATCTTTTCTTATATATATTTAAATCTCTTTCTGTTATAAATCTCTCTTGGAACTGCTACAGGCATAAATATTTTATAATTAGATTGTATTTGGTAATTGATCTCAATATTTTGCTTGTTCCAGATAGAAATAGCATCTAAGTATTCCACTGTTGATACACTAAAGCAGCAATACCGCTTTGTACCTTCTAAGCATAAGGTAAGTCCCTTCAATTACATTGGTTATTACTGTAAATTAAGCATTCTCCCTTTATGTTTAATGTGCATTCTGGATTCAATATACGGTAATTCTGGCAATGGATTTTAATTGTTTCCCCCTTTTTTATTTTAATGTTATTTCTTAAGACGAGATTGTAGGTAGCAAACATTCACGGTTGACCATGATTGGCTTGAGACAGTTTTATATTCGTTCAGTTAAGATTCTGATTACATCACATTTGAATTGACAAATGTAGAAAGCGGCTTTGGCTACCTTTTTATTAGGGATCCTAAAGGAACAAAAGAAGGTTGGTGGGAGACAAATTAGTCGAGTGAAAGTGTATGATTTAGTCTTTGTGATTGTCTCATGACATTTGTTTTTAGAAAAACTATCTAGTTTAGTTAATCATTTGCCCATGTTTCAGATTTTGGGTTATTAAATAGGTCAGGAACTTAGAGGGTGGACCTCAACTTAATGATAAAGTTGTTCCATTGCAATCAAGTGGTTGCGGATTTGAGTGGAGAAACAACCTCTCCCCAAAGCAGGGTTAAAGCTATATACATTATGACCCTCCCTGAGAAAATTTCTTCATACATCTTCCTTGAATGGATATGTGAATTAGATGTGTACTTTGACAACTACAACTTGACAGAGATGCAACAACTTCAATACGTTTGCTCCCAGATGAGTGATTGTGTTTGAATATAATGGAGAGCCCGTGAAAGGCAACTTCAACCTCAAGGGTGTGAACCTAGAACTTGGGACGAGATGCAGTACGAGTTGGTGGGCATGTACCTATCTAAGTATGAACGAAGAAAGTACTAACCTCCACCAGATTTCCAAAAGCCATCCACAAGTGACAAGGGCATAAAGGAATCATTGGCCTCTATTGCACAACGCATTGCAAAGGAACAACAAGAGAAGACACCTCCAACGAATGAACTAGAGTCAAAAGTTGAGGTTAGTGTTGAAGAAAGTCCAGCAATTCCTATTGTCAAGGAAGAACTAGTCATTGATGTTCCCATCAACAAGATTAATGTGAAAAAATTCGAAAGCAACAAGGTTGCCACAATGGACAATGAGGTTGAGATTGAGGAATTGACACTACAACAATTGTGATGATTGTGAACAGCCAAGAGGAAGATCCTATGGGGTTCAAAATTGAAGTTATGTTTGAACCATCAATGGAACTGATCGAGAACCAATGGGTAGATGAACCAAAAGAGCTTTATGTTGCATTGGAGTTTGAAGAGGTTGAAGGTGTTGATGTGGATGATCCCATGGATGCATTTGAGGTTGTTGAAGCTGAGCATGTGGAGTTCGTCATCCCATTAAAATATCTTGAAGATCGAGCTCCTCACATTCTAGACTACATCCTTATTATCAAAGAGCTACTTGAATTTTTTTACAGCTTGAAGAGAGACGTGCACCATGCTATAATCACCCCCACACTCTACAAAATTCGAGGACGGATTTTTTCTAAGAGGGCGAATTGATGCAGATAAGTCACTTAATGGACTTATTTTTTTGCAAATGAGCCTTAGGTTGGGTTATGTATGTGTTGAGCCTTTGATCCTATGGGTTTTCTTTGTAATGAACCACTTTAATAGGCCTAAAATATGGGTAGAAAGTAAGAAAACGGGATTTAATTCATTAATTTAGTTAGAGTCCTAGTTAGAGTCCTGTTTTGAATCTATTTTCTTTGTTATTTCAGTTTTCTAGTTAGTTTAGGTTTCTCAATTAGTTATGAATTGGGTTACGTCTTTCATTTTTAGTGTTTGAGTTAGTTTTTGAGTCTTCTATATAAGTTTGTAAGGGGCTACAACATTGAACACGAATTTGATTGAATAAAAAAAAGAAAGCTTTATGCTGGAAAACTGTGAGATTCAGTGTTGTGAGAGACAGCTTGGGTGAGATGCCCTAGGGAAGAGTGAGATGCTCGACCTAACCTATTCCCCTACTTCATTCTTCCATTCATTCTCTTATTTCTATTTTGTTAATACTATCTGTCATACTATCTTATTTTATTGAATTTAGTAAAGGTCCTACCTGGGATTGGATCACTTGCGAACCAATCTTTACATTATTGTCCACAAGTGCTTCGATCTTACATTACTCTCGAGACCCCGCAGTGGCGGGAGCCTCGTGCACTGGTTACATGGGTCAGGATCTTTAGGTGGTACACTATGGAGATTGTTTGGATTGATCTACTTGATTTGTTGATGCAGAATCGAGGCTGAACCGAGTCGACCCTTCTTGAATTCTCAACTGAGACAAACCAGGTCTGGTTAGATTTTTAGGTTCACTAGGATCTTTTAGGATTTGTTTAATTTGGGAAAGATCGAGTTACTTTATTTTGGCGAATTCCTCTAGTTATTAAGCTAAGTAGGGAATTTTCAATTTGAGTTTTATTGTGTTTCTAATTTTATTAGTTTAGATCTTAGGAAATAATTGGGGAGATTTCTCTTCTATTTCAGTTTTATATTTTAATTGGGAAAGTCTTTATTTTGGTTTAATATAAATTGGCAGTAACCTGTTACAATCCCAGAAACCTGTAACCAAACCAGGGAAAGAAGAAGAAAGAGAGAAGAAGAAAAGAAGAGAGGAGAGAAGAGAGGTGAGAGGCGAGATCTAGATTCCTCCCAAAAGAGGGGAATTAACCTGGATCAGACCAGAATAGTCTGTCGCAGGTTAGATCCTTAATATATATATATATATATTTCAGAAATAAAATGGTTACAAAAATACCCTTGTAACTTCCGCTAGTCAGCCCTAACACAAAACAGGAACGATAGGACCTAATTGCCCCTAACGCCTCAAACTTAACATAACCCAAGTTGTTGGACAGATTTGAGAATGAATTGAAATGAGTTGTTTAGTGCCAGATGGGCACTTGCATGGTTGTGTGACCATTCTGCTCCCCTTGTGCCAATCTCTCTCACCCCTATTCAAACTCTAAATCCTGGGCTGACGAGATGGAGGAGTTGGATAATGATGTAGCAGAAGTGGACTTGAATGAATCTGCTATAACGGACCATTGCGAAGATTGGGAGAAAATATACGAGTTGGAGATCAAAAGTACTCTATCTGAGAGTGCGGAGGCCTGGAACTTATGCCCCTCTCTCTCTCTTGGAGTTGCTCTGTTTGTCTTCTTCTTTGATTCTATTTTCTTCTGTTACTGCTTTATCTCTTTATTTTCTGTAACTGCCAAACAGAAAAGGAGTTGAAGAGGCTATTGAGCATATTGATTTTGGTCTGACAGTTTGGATTAACATTGTCCTCCCATAGTTGATTGAAACCCAAGAATCTCAGCCCCAAGAACCCTTTCAGTGTGAGATTGAACTTAGATTCAGACCTGATCTTGTTACTGTACCGTCAGATCTGAGTTGTAGAGGCAACCCACCTTCTTCAGTTGCTGTTTGAGGTGTCCATTGGTTGGGATCAAGAGGCTACTGAGTTTCCGACTTTCACTTGCAATTTCCGATCATTCCGAAACCTGAAATATCCCCTGGAATCGAAGCAACCTCCGCTGGTTATTGGTGTGTTTGAAGGTTGAAGATGAATCTTCAATTGTGAGTTATGCTTAGACCTTTTCTTTCTTGGATTTCCCTTTATACCCCTATAAACCCCTTTTATATCACTTTGTCCTTTTTAATTACCTCTAGCTCCACCTCCAGCCTTGAGCAACAATTCAAATTCCCACTTGTGTCTCCTCTACTTAAACAACCCATTTAAACATTGGAAACTTCTGGTTATTTACAAGTGTTCTATTCCGGTTGCAGCTTCAATTTACTTACAAGAACTGCCATCCATTTTTGATATTTGGCTATTGCACTCTTGAATGGCCCATAAGCGATCCGATTCCAGTTTTGGAACCCGGATCTGCATCATTTGCATTTTAACATTAAAATATTTTCCATTTTGGTATTGTCCATGTTTTTTGTTCATGGTATTTCAGCATTTTTTTCTTGGATGAGTAAGTGAATATGTTCAAAATGAAAAGGGAAGAGTACAAGAGGGGGTGGGGCCGCCAACAATGGAGTGGGAAGCTTAAAAGGGAAGGACATACAAAAACACGTCCCCTAACTAGGAGGATCTAGAACCTAGATACAAGGAATTTGGAGATTCCCAGAATTGACAATGTGCCTGTTTCTCCCAGTATCCAAGCACTAAGTAGCAACACTAAATTATTTGCTTCTAATATCGAGGGAGATGGACTCCCAAATTTTCTGATTGGTTCTGGATTTTGAGTCCATCTTAGGGTTGCGTTCCATCCCTATCGAGGGCAGGGGTCTTCTTCTGTGATGCCAGCATTTGGCTAAGAGCACTTTCCAAATTGAGGAAGAAAAGAGGCGAGCGAAAGAGAGGTTCTCCACATCTTCCTGAGAGTTTCAGCAGAGGCAGAAACTTAAGGAGGCTGATATCTGTCTATGGAGGAGGAAGGATTGCACTGAAAGAGACAGGGTAAGGCCTTTTCAGACAATAAAGCTATGACAAGGAATGTGTCCCTTAAAACCATAACAATCTTGGACCAAGGAACAACTGGGGCCTATGAGCGAATTAGGTTCCAAGCTGATTTGGAGGTGAATTGTCCGGAGAGGTAACCTGTCCATACCACAAGGTCTCCACTCCCATGAGTCATCCTACTGATATATGAAAGGAAACCTGAACCTCCTGCAAGCTATGGGAGGAAGCCGGCCTATGGTGCCACTCACTAACGTGGATAATAGCTGAAACCTTCGCCAGTCTTTCCATGCTCAGGTTGTAACTTGTACCCAATTCTGTCGCCAAAAGTATTGATGAGGACACTTGGGGGGGGTGTGCTAGTGATCCATCCAGAGGAGTGTGTTCACTCCATCATCTTAAGGGATTTAATGACACTTGCAGCAGGATGCCTGTATATCAATGTCTTCCTCCAAACCCAAGATGAGTCAGCAACACAAGGAACAGTCCAGTTAAGAGTACTTTTGCACTTCTGCAATTGACTAGAGTAGACCCAATCAACCCAGATGCCTTTCTTTTTTGCTACTAGATTCGAAATCAGTATGAGAATACTAGAGATGTTGACATCTTTAATTCTCCTCAGGCCCTGGCATCCATCCTCCTGTTGGGAGTTAAACAGAGGCCCAATTGATGGAGTTATGGAACTTATTATTGTCTCAGGCTTCCCAAGAAATGCACTCACCAAGGATTGAAGTTTATTGGCGGAGTGGAGGAAGCCGAAGATGCCTGACTGATAAGTGGAGGATTGCATGAAAGATCTAACCAATTCATATGAGAGGAGTTACCTTCCACATCTGAAGCCCCTTTCGAAGAAGATCGAGGATGGGAGAGCAGTGGTGGGTGGATAGCTTGGAATCAGTTTCTTTCTCTGTTTTTCCCTCCCATCCCCTGCTGTTCCAATCCTTGTTTGTCACTGTTAAATACTGGTTTGCAGTTTGACTTCATTATTCTGTTATGTTGCTTAGTTCTGGTTGTAGAAGTTTCTAATTTTGTTACTTCCTATTTTGCGTGTAACAGCTATGGATCCTCTAGAAAGATTCCATCTTAGTTTCGATTTTTATTTGCTTTCTATTTTCCTTGTAATAGCTAAGGATCCTTTCTAGAAAGATTCCATTTTAGTGTTTACTTGGCTGCAAAGTAGCAAGGAGATTTTATATTCCTGTAATTAGTTCATTGGTCATTATTGTTGGATGGGATAATGACTTGCGTCAAATATGACACCAACCCTCTTTATTTATAATAACGGAGAAAAAGTTCTAGAGAATTACAAAGACCATAAAATCCCAGGGTCCATTTGACAACTGACACTTTTCCTAAAACCCATTATTAAAGCACTCCCCCTCAAGTTGGTGCATAAATAACACATATGCCCACCTTGCAGATACTAGGATGAAACATCTTACTACTAAGACCTATAGTAAATATATCAGCAAATTGTTCACTATTGGGAACAAAAGGCACAATGATAAGACTCATATTTAGGTTCTCTTTAATGAAGTGTCGATCGATCTCCACATGTGTGGTTTGATCATGTTGGACAAGGTTGTAAGCAATGCTAATGGCAGATTTGCTGTCTAAAAGAACTTCATAGGGAGGGTGGTAGGGATAGCCAAATCTATGAGAAGACCATGAAGCCATAGGAGCTCACAAATGCCATGTGCCATAGCATAGAACTCTGTTTTGGCACTTGAATAAGCAACCACGGCTTGCTTCTTGCTTCGCCATGTAACAAGGTTACCACCAATAAATGTGCAATGTCCAATAGTAGACCTATGGTTATTACAGGAACCTTCCCAATCAGCATCCGTGAAGGCCTCCACCCTAAGGTGATTATGAGGAGAAAAAAGGATGCCACGTCCTAGGGAAAATTTCAAGTACTGGAGAATTCGCAGCACAACTTCCATGTGAGTCGATTTGGGCTCATGCATGTACTGACTAACTGATGCGGATCCGGATTCCAAGGACCGAAATCGGATCGCTTATGGCCCACAAGAATGACCAAAATCTCAAATTTAATGGTTGAAGGGTATTCTTGTAATTTCATAAACAAGCAGGGCCTTAGAAATAATTATAAGGTAGATGGGGTAGTTCTAGAACTAAAACTTCAATACAAAGGCTTATTCTGAATTTTACCAAAGAGAAAAGGGGTTATGGAATATAACTTTTGGGAACAAGGGCTTAATTGTAATAACAGGGAAAATTCTTTTAAAATAAAAAGAACCTGTTCTTCTTCTTCTTCTTGTCGTGAGAACCAGAAACCAGCGGACAGAAAAAAAAAAATTCCGATCGGTAGAACTCCTTCGATAGGGCTTGGTTTGACCTGAAATTCGAAACGAAGCTTCTCAGGATAAGGCTCTATTGATCCCACAAGATAAGCACCTGGATTTTCAAGCTGGGAGGCTGCGGGAATGACCAGAAGTAGAACCTGGCGGTAGAACAGAGTCAGTCTCAGTTGCAGGTATGATAACAGATGGTAAAGGGACTTTTCGGCAGCTGAAATCTGATGATTTGTGTCGCCTAGGAGAGGGCTTCCTGCGATCAAATCCTTGGCCCAAACAACTCACATATAAAGGAGCTCGAAACACCTCAGTAGGGCAGCAACTGTCACCCAGAACAGGGGCTGGGAAAGAGAACCAGCTAGAAGAAGAATGGAAGAAGAAAAAGAACAGCAGGAGAAGAAGAACAGAGGGAAAAGAAAAGACAGTCAGGGGAAGGGGAAGAAGAAAACAGTTCAGAAGAGAGAGAAAGGGAAACCACCCATGGCAGCCATCGTTTCCAACCAAAACATAAATTCTCAAATTCATTCAAAAAATCTCTACTGAGTTCTCCATTACAGGGCTATTTAAAGAAAAATAATAACATAATTTTGGAAGCTAATTAAAAATGGAAACTAAACCTAGATAGCAACTAAATAAAAATCAAATCTAAAGATAGCAACTACTTCCATCGTGCAACTGCATCAGCTCTCCCGGTCTTAAAAGAACTCGACTCAGTTGAGTTAGGTCGTGCTCCCAAGATACCCTTGTAAGTTGCTCGTTGATGAGGTGGCACGTATCTCGAAGCAGAAGATGGGAACATAACACCAAGAGGAGGGAGGGTAGGTTGACGTGCCATTAGAGCAGGAGTCAGTCGACGACGTGGCATGTCTGATAATGCGTGTGACCTCATTAAGTACATACGACCTCCTTGCTTCACCTTGATGGTGTTCCGTGCACCATCATAGAGAATGCCTGCATGTCGCTGCCAAGGTCGCCCTAGAAGAATGTCACAATGTGCCAATGGGGTGACCAAACAGGTGACATGGTACTGTAACGGCCCAAACTGTAGGTGTACTCGAACAACTGCAGTGGCCTCTTCTCGAGCTGTGGGTCCAAAACCTCGCACATGAATCTTCTTGAAAAGCTGCTTTTGTGGAAGGTTGTGTGCTCGAACAAATTCAGCAGATATGAAGTTTGCTTCTGCCCCAGTATCAACAACTACATGAACATCAATAGGGTCGGAGCCGTGCAGGAGAGTCCCCTTCTGTCTGAAGAGAGGAGCTTTATCAACTAGTCTATTCGAAAAGGATGAAAGGCTAGCTGAATGAGCTTCAGGATGAAAGGCTAGCTGAATGAGCTTCTACATCCTCATCTTCATCATCGACAACATCATCGTCCTCGAGCGGATAAGGATATAAATGAAATTCATCTTCATTCTTCTCTGTCGGCTGCTTCTCTGCTACGTTCACAGAACGAGTCCTGTTGGGACACTTGTTGGAATAGTGACCCTTCTCGCCACAACTATGGCATATGATATTCTTCACCCCAACACTATCCTTGTTGAACTCTGACCTTTTCTCTTCAACTCTGCGAGCTTCAGGCTTCTTTTCCTCCATACGCGGTGGAGGTCTATAAACTGAAGAAGTCTTGAGCATACCCTTCCAATAAATGGACTTCTCTTCAGCTGTCTTGGCATGAGCCGCTGCCACATCAACAGACCTGAAATCAGTGTTAGCCAATTCAAGTCGAATCTCAGTACTTAACCCACTGATATATCGCATCACCCGTTGCTGGTCTGTTTCCTGAAGCCGACACCTTGAAGACAGTTTGTGGAATTCGAGGGTGTAAGAATCCACATCTTTGTTCCCTTGTTGCAAGTTAAGTAATTTATGGAACATTACCTTTTCATAATTAAGGGGAACAAATTTTTCAGTCAGGATCTGCTTCATGACCTCCCAATTGATAACGGGTCCAAGTCTTCTGACAAACCTTGCATGTAGTACATCATCCCACCATGAACATGCATACCCAATAAACTTGGTGATGATGAGTTCACACTTTTTCACTTCTGGAAGAGACTTATACGCAAAAATTCTCTCCACTTTGGTAAGCCAGTCAAGAAATTCCTCAGGTCCCTTTTCACCACTGAACTCGGGAACCTCAACTTTGATGCCATAATCTCTGTCAGAAAATTTTCGGGTAACATCCTGGGGAACAACTGGATCAGGCTGCTGCCTCTGAGGTGTGTCTTCGATCCGTAAAGTGTTGAGCTGAGGGGGTAATGTAGAGGATCCTTCTTCAGCTCGCTTGTCGGACCTCCTCATAAAGGCAATCATCTCTTCCATAAACTTATCAAACTTGGCTTCAGTCCTCTCAAGCCTAGCATCAGTATTCTGTTGGTTCTCGGCTAACTCACGATATAATTTGTGCAACTCAGCATTGGTGATGTGACTTGCCATGGTTAGAAAATTGCAGGAAATTTTGCTCTGATACCACTTGATGCGGATCCGGATTCCAAGGACCGAAATCGGATCGCTTATGGCCCACAAGAATGACCAAAATCTCAAATTTAATGGTTGAAGGGTATTCTTGTAATTTCATAAACAAGCAGGGCCTTAGAAATAATTATAAGGTAGATGGGGTAGTTCTAGAACTAAAACTTCAATACAAAGGCTTATTCTGAATTTTACCAAAGAGAAAAGGGGTTATGGAATATAACTTTTGGGAACAAGGGCTTAATTGTAATAACAGGGAAAATTCTTTTAAAATAAAAAGAACCTGTTCTTCTTCTTCTTCTTGTCGTGAGAACCAGAAACCAGCGGACAGAAAAAAAAAAAAATTCCGATCGGTAGAACTCCTTCGATAGGGCTTGGTTTGACCTGAAATTCGAAACGAAGCTTCTCAGGATAAGGCTCTATTGATCCCACAAGATAAGCACCTGGATTTTCAAGCTGGGAGGCTGCGGGAATGACCAGAAGTAGAACCTGGCGGTAGAACAGAGTCAGTCTCAGTTGCAGGTATGATAACAGATGGTAAAGGGACTTTTCGGCAGCTGAAATCTGATGATTTGTGTCGCCTAGGAGAGGGCTTCCTGCGATCAAATCCTTGGCCCAAACAACTCACATATAAAGGAGCTCGAAACACCTCAGTAGGGCAGCAACTGTCACCCAGAACAGGGGCTGGGAAAGAGAACCAGCTAGAAGAAGAATGGAAGAAGAAAAAGAACAGCAGGAGAAGAAGAACAGAGGGAAAAGAAAAGACAGTCAGGGGAAGGGGAAGAAGAAAACAGTTCAGAAGAGAGAGAAAGGGAAACCACCCATGGCAGCCATCGTTTCCAACCAAAACATAAATTCTCAAATTCATTCAAAAATCTCTACTGAGTTCTCCATTACAGGGCTATTTAAAGAAAAATAATAACATAATTTTGGAAGCTAATTAAAAATGGAAACTAAACCTAGATAGCAACTAAATAAAAATCAAATCTAAAGATAGCAACTACTTCCATCGTGCAACTGCATCACTAACCAGGCTGACGAAGAATGCTATGTCAGGGTATGTATAAGAAAGATAGATCAAATGCCCCACTAATCTCTGATATCTCCCCTTATCCATTGACTGTTAGCTTGCTGGCTTGCACCCCAACATACCTATCTTAGAAAGAAGATCAAGCACATACTTCCGCTAGGACAATTAGATCCCACGAGAAGACTTGGCAACTTCAATGCCAATGAAGTAACGAAGCTATCCTAGATCCTTAACCTCAAATTCCTCACTTAAGTATTTCTTGAGGCAAGATATTTCTGCCAAATCATCGCTAGTAACAATAATATCAACTACATAGACTATCAAGATAGCAATCTTCCCACCAAATCTTTTGATGAATAGAGTGTAGTCGGCATGACTTTGAGAATAGCCTATGGCAACCATAGTATTATAGAAATGACCGAACCAAGCACGAGGGGATTGCTTCGGCCCGTACAATGCACATTTCAGCTTGCATACCTTCCCTTGAGTTTTGGAGTAAGTGAACCCAGGAGGAATGTTCATATACACTTCCTCCTCAAGTTCCCTATTGAGGAAGGAATTCTTCACATTTAGCTGCTAAAGATCCCAACCTAAGTTGGCGACACAAGCTAAGATAACACGAATTGTGTTCATCTTAGCAATTGGAGCAAAATTCTCCTGGTTGTCAATCTCATAAGTCTGTGAAGCCCTTGGCAACAATTATGGCCTTATACCGATCCATTGTACCATTAGCCTTCTGTTTTACTATGAAGACCCACTTATACCCAATTGTCTTATTTTGTGAGGGAAGACACACCAAATCCCATGTGTCATTCTTCTTTAGAGCCTGAATCTGTTCAACTATAGTTGCCTGCCATTGTGAGTTTACACTCGCTTCTTGCTAGGTATGGGTAATGGACACAGGAAAGAGAAGACACAAAACTATAGTAGGAAGGAGAAATTGAGTCATAAGAAGCAATTTTAGCAATAGGATGTATGGTATAAGACCTAATGCCTTTACGAACAGAAATAGGCAACTCAAGAGACGGATCAACAGAAGGAGGAGAATTACCGAGGTCTAAGGGGATAAGAGTGGGCTCGAGAGGAGACAACTAACATGGTAAGGTAGATGGTGGATGTGCAGTGGGAGGAGTATGCTATCCGCGACTATAAACATGCATCTTCGGACGAGGCGAAGTAGGAGAATCACTCTCCCCCTGAAACAGGATACTGGTTGGGATAGAAAGTTCAAGAGGCGGCACATCTTCCACAATGGAGGGAGACTCCCCCTGAAGAGGTGTCGCAGTGTAGTATGATGCAGATTCATAAAAGACAACATCCAAAGTCACAAACCAACGCCGAGTGGGAGGATTAAAACACTGATAGCCCTTTAGAAAAATGCATCGGAGACCATAAGGATCAAACTTTCCATGACGATGATCGCGAGCACAGCAAACACTGCCGCATACCTTAGAAGGAACAGGAAAATTAGCGGAACCTTGAGAAGATCCAGAGAGGAGCGGAAGGAATGGAATCAAGAAGGCATTCAGTTGTTAAGAAAGATAGTAGTGAGAATCGTGTCACTCCAGTACTTGGGAGGAACATGCATCTCAAACATAAGAGTGTGCTACCTCACAAAGGTGATGATTCTTCTACTCAGCAACCCCATTATGAGTCGGAGGATCCACACAACTAGTCTGATGGATCATCCCATGATCAGAAAGGTAAGCATGAAATGACCATTTGAAGTATTAACCGCCATTGTCGCTTCTAAGGATCTTAATAGTAGCACCGAAATGAGTCTGAACCATGTGATGAAACTAATGAAGCAAGAGAAGGTCTCGCCCTTGGTTCACATCATATATACCCAAGTGGTCCGAGAATGACAATTAATAAAAGAAAAAAACCACAGATAGCCATTGTCAGACACATAGCGGGATGGACCCCAAATATCAGAATGTATCAATGAAAAAGCAGTGACACTTTTATTTCTAGAAACAGAATAAGTGATCCGAGTTTGTTTGGCCAAATCACACGCCTCACAAAAAAACTTGAATTATAACTTTTATAAGAAGGGAAAACCCTAGCTAAAGTTCCCAAAGGGGGATGTCCCAAGTGACGATGCCACCGTAGTAACTCAGAGATAGGAGGTGACATATAAAAAGTCTGAAGATTCTGACCAGAGGCCAATACCAACTCATCATCAAGTAGATACAGACCACCACGCACCCTGCCAGAGCCAATCGTTGCCCATGTCACTAGATCATGAAAAACACAACGAGACAGATAAAAGGTGATTTTGCAATTAAAACTGGAAGTAAGACTACTTATGAACAAAAGGTTAGTGGGAAAAGAAGGAACATGCAATAAAGTAAAAAGGGATAAAGAAGGGGTACAACTAACAGAGCCCTTTCTCAGAATAGTGGAATAAGTCCTGTTAGCCAACTTGATCTTACTATTATCAGGGCTAGTAGTGTATTGTGAGAAAAGAGGCAAGCATCCTATCATATGATTAGAAGCCCCAGAGTCTATAATCCGATGGGCAGAAGGGACATGCATAGTATGACCATATAAGGAGATACTTGAGTGTGGAACAAGCAAAGCTCGCAGTGGTTGTGCTGGAGAGTCCGGACGTGTCAAAAGGCATTGGAGGCAGTAAGCTCATCAGATGATAGCGAGGCTGCTAGGGTGCTAGAAGCAGAGTCAGCGTCTGGGCTCTCAGTATGGTCTAGGAGTACCGGCAGGACCCTTCCCTCACCCCTTGCCAGATGTATCAGAAGGACTGCCATGAAGTTTCCTGCAGTGCTCTTTGTGTGACGCTCCTTCCCTCAGTAATCACACTTCACTGGAGTCTTGGTAGGGGAGCCTCCAGACTGTGGGGATGTACTAAGGGACTAAATGCTAGAGATAAGCGTAGATCTCTCAGTAGGAGTGCAGCAGGCTGTAGAAGCATAGTGGTACGTCTGTTGTCCTCAAGTTAGATCACAATATAGGCTTGATCCAAGGTAGGAAAGGGTTACGACCCAAAACATGGGACCGTAGCTGATCAAACTCCATATTCAAACCTGCTAGAAAGTCATAGACCCGGATCTTGCCTCTTGCTTCTGAAAATTGGTGACATTTGCAAGGGTGGAAGGAGTATACTCCTTATAGAAGTCCAGCTTAATTCACAATGTCTGCAACTCATAATAGTACTGTGACAGAGAGAGCCCTCTCTGTCTCAGATCATGAACCTTCTGGAGAAGCTCAAAGACTCGAGCATCATTCCCCTCTTGGGAATAGATATCCTGGACGGACTTCTAGATCTTTGTAGCGGAGTGAAGGAGGAGATAGCCATGTGAAAGCTGTGGCAACATCGAGTTGAAAAGGAAGGCCATAGCTAGAGAGTTGGCACACTCCGACTTGTTAATCACAGGAACGGTGGTTGGATGCTTCGAGGTTCCAGTGAGGCATCCATAATAGCTACAAGACTTGATGGAGGCGTAGACCGAGCATGGCCACATTTAGTTTGTTCCATGCTTGATAGCAAACAAGGAGGAAAGGTAAGAAGAGCCGTGGTGTCTCCGTTGGTAAAAGCAGATGAGCTGGTAGACATGGTTGCTACTCAAGGGAGCTATGCAAATAGAAGGGACACTAGCCAGAGATAGAGAAAGCACCAAAAAATAGAGAAAAATGCAAGAAAACCCAAAAATCAATAAAGGGAAAAACCCTGAGAAATCGATTTTAGGGATAGCTTTAGAATAGAGACCTCAAACGGAGAAGTGGTTAGTACATACACTACAAGGATATGGAGCACCAATTGTAACAAACATCAAGACTATCGGAGCATCGAGCAGGGAAAAAGCATTATGGCAATGAAAACAACGATTTCAGGGAAAAAAAACCTAAAAAAATGTTGAAAAAAAGGGTCTGGGTCTCTCAGATCATTGTAGAAGAGAGTCTGAGAGCCCAGGGGAAGGATGGATAGAGGCTAGAAACCCTCTTGGTGGTTTAAGAAGCTCCCATCACTAGAGAGAAGCAGATGAAGAGAGATGGAGGGGGACACAGATAGAAGGAGGAGCTGGGAGAGATAAACGAGAAAGAGATGGAGGAGAGGGAGAGCCCTTAGGGTTTCGGATCCTATGGTTCATGTTGGATGGGGTAATGACTTGTGTCAAATATGACACCAGCCTTTTTTATTTATAATAATGGAGATAAAGTTCTAGAGTATTACAAAGACCATTAAACCCCTTAGTGTTCGTTTGGCAACTGACACTTTCCTTAAAATCCATTATTACAACAATTATAAATAAGGAAAAAGTGCCTAGATCTACCAGATAAGAAAAATATTTACAAATAATTACAAAATCTACTGGTTTTGTAATTATTTTTCTTATCTATCTAGAAAATTGTCCCTATAAATAAAGAGTGAAGGGCACAGTAGCCCACAAGATTTGATGTTTGAGAAACTTAGCTCTATGTGAGTGTGTGCACTGTGGTGAATCAGTCACAGCCCTTGTGGTGAAGCAAGTGGCAACCTAAGTTGGTGAATCCTTGGTTTGGGACTAGTGCTGAAGCTTTGGTCATATGCCATTCTTCTCCTCTTCTTTTCTCTTTCTTCCATTAATGTTTCTCCAGGTTTCCTGTACAGAAACCCCCTATGATTTCTGTTGGCCTCAATTTTTTTTTCTTTGATGATTCTCTCTTTTCAGTCCACGATAGCTAGGGTTGAATTATTTCTTCTCTATTTTTTCCTCCAATCCCCTACTATTTTAGTTCTTGCTCGTCACTGTTAAATACTCTAAAACCTATACCCACAAACCCTAAACCATATACCCTATTAGTACTATAAGTGACATTAATTTGGAGGGCTTAAACAACCTATGTAGAGGACTATTCGATTGTAATTTCACCTTTATCCGACCATTAGATTCTGAGATATAAAATGGCATACTCAGTGCACGAGGCTCTCGCATGTGCGAGGTCCCGGGGGGTGATGTAGATAAGTCACTTAATGGGGTTATTTTATTGCAAATAAGTCTTGGATTGGGTTATGTATGTGTTGGGCTTTTGATCCCACGGGTTTTCTTTGTAATGGGCCACTTTAATGGGCCTAAAATATGGGTAGAAAGTAGGAAAACGAGATTTAATTCATTAGTTTTGTTAGAATCCTGTTTTGAGTCTATTTTTTTTTGTTATTTCAATTTTAGTCAGTTTAGCTTTCCTATTAGTGAATGACTATTTAATTAGTTGCTTACTCCATGTTGGAGTTCTAGTCCTAGTTGTACTAGGAGTGTCTAGTCCTATTTGGAAACTAGCTCCTAATTATAGTTTGATTGTCATTCTGCCCTCTATAAATAGAGGAGCTTATTATATCCACATAATGGTCAGATTTGAATGAATGAATTATTGAGTGATTACTCTTTAGCTAAAAGTTATTGAGAGGTGAGATGCCAAAACCTGTGAGGGTGTGATACCCAAAACTTGAGGGGTGAGATACCCATTCCTTTATTCTCTTTCACCCTTCTCAACCCCCCATCGGTTCTATTTTTTTTTTTTTCTATTTTATTTTATGTTCCTTGTTTTAGTTGCTGTGAGAATTCTTTAAGAAGTTTTCAGATCTATTCAGGCCATTAAAACCAGAATCGACCAAGTCAAAGTGAGGAAACTTGAGGTCCAATCGAACCCTATATAATTCTCACATCTGATCTGTGACTTACAAGGCCTTTTCAGGGGTTTTTCCTGACAGTCCAAGGAGCACTAGATCCTCTCCTCATTGCTGCCCAAGCAGCCCTATCAGAGTCCTTGAAGATTTCTCTCAGTTTCTCTCTCCCAAGTCTGAAAATCAAGAAAGTGCATAACTTTCAAACCATCATCAGAAGCCCTTCATATTTGGGGGTTTTTATACCCTCCTTGGTCCCTACAATCGACCAAATTTGTAGCTCAATTGGAGCCCTATAGATCTGGCCACAACTCTTTCTCTCTAGCTCTATAGCAGGTCTTTCTCTCTCTTATGGGGTTGGGTTTTGGGCTGATTTTGCTCCATTATTGGTATTATATCCTTGGGGGTTTATTTGATGATCTTATTTCTTTGTTTCTTGGTCCTGTTTGTTTTGTCTGAGGTTTTTAAACTGCTGGGGTAGTTTACTTGTAATCTACTCTTGCATTAGGGGGGCGAGAACTATGCACCCTTACCCCGTGAATGTCAAGAGGCTGTTTTGATCGCTTGACGACCAGATCGCAACATTCGTACCTTTACCATTGGACCAAGTATGCCCCTTAGATTCTAAGATATCAAAGTTTTAATATTCTATTTTCACTGTGATTCTGTCTATGTGGTTTGTTATCTGGTAATCCGTCTCACAAGTTATTGGTATTTATCTTTAGATTAATTAAAAAGGACATAAATGATTGCATCAAATTAGGTTTTTTTTTTTTTTTTTTTTTAAACGATTTGTGCATCTAAACCCTAAATCTTCCCCAAAATTGAAAATGACATCTTTTTTGCTATTAGCACATGGAAAAAAACTCATTCTTTATACTTAATTGATTGAATGCACTTGTCTCGTTATACTTTTTCTCCTTTTTATACATGATACATTATACATATTGTTTACTTTATAGTGTTTTATGCTTCAAAACTGTATTTTGCATGTATCCTAAGCATTTCCATGCTTATCATTAGCATATCTTGCGTCTCTCTGATATGGTATGATATCTCTCTTAAGATCAATCTTCTGATACAATACCCAATACCAATGCTTTAAACCTTGATTTCAACGGTAATTTTATTGAAGAAGTAGAGAAAGATTGCAAAGTCCAAGACAAGCTAACAACTGAAAACAAGCACAACACATTACCTGACCTGACCAGAAATTACATGAAATGCATCAACACCCATCTGGCAGTAGTTAACTAAGGGATCCCCTATATGTGATTTTTTGGTTGGGTTGCTTTATTCGAGTACACAAATTATAAACGTTGTATGATAGTTGCAGTCCCAGGGGCTCGTGCTGGTTGAGCAAACAAAGCTTGCTTTGTAACTTTCTCTATTTTTTAGGCTACAGAGTTTGGGTTTTGTTATAGTATATGGGCTATGCATTATTCAACTTAGACTTTGTTATCTTTACATTGTTTATATATTTTTTTGCTGATTACGTGTTATTTATAGAGACATATAATGTTATATCAAATTGTATTAGTTCATGTCTATCTTATGTTATTTCTTAGTGCCCAGCCCCAACACTGCCATAAGCCATTACGGCATGGCAGTCCCTCCCCACCCCTTACCTACTGACTGGACATCCAGTGGATTACCAAATTTCATGTCTAGCCTTGATTTACAATGAATAATATGCCATGTCTGAATTTGTATTTCTGTTAACGTCTTGTTCATCAACCACCTGCAGTCCCAGGGGCTCGCTCTGGTTGAGCAAACAAAGCTAGCTTTGTAACTTTCTGCATTTTTTAGGCTACAGAGTTTGGGTTTTTTTATAGTGTATGGGTTATGCATTATTCAATTTAGACTTTGTTATCTTTACATTGTTTCTATATTTTTTTGCTGATTACTTGTAATTTATAGAGCTATATAATGTTATGTCAAATTGTATTAGTTCATGTCTGTCTTATGTTATTTCTTAGTGCCCAGCCCCAACACTGCCATAAGCCTTTACAGCATGGCAGTCCCTCCCCACCCCTTACCTACTAACTGGTCATCCAGTGCATAGTTGTCACGGCGTCGCCAAGGCGGCGCCAAGGAGTCCCGGCGTTTTGGAGAGGGCAAATCGGTGGACCGATTAGTGTCACCTTCATTAATCTACCGCCAAGGGTCGTATGGCGTCGCCAAATCGTCCCCGGCGACGATTTATGACATTGTACACATAAATCGATCGCCATTTTTTTTTTTTAAGTTATTATTGTTAATTACTAAATTGATTCTCTTTCTAACAATGTTATTGGCAGGTGTAATTGAAATGTACAAATTAATGCTACATGGGATAAAAGTGTAAATTAATAAGTTGTACCAATGAAAAAGAAAAAAAAAAGAGTCTAAATTAAGACCAAAGAGACAAGTCGCGACTCCGACTCTCTTCAACCCTCCAACCCTAAGTCTCAAAGTGAAGACCGAAGACTCCCTTCAACCCTTCAACCCTTATTTTGCTCCGGCGATAGCTGTTCTTGCTCCGGCGTTGCTGTTCCCGTGCTTCGGCGAAGATAGGTATGTTCGACTCTTCTTTTCTTCTATTCTTCTATTCTTCTATTCTTCTATTCTTCTAACCTTCATCTTCCTTGTCTTTGGTTTTCAGTCTATCGACTCTTCTTCTCTTCTTCTAACCTTCTTCCTTGCCACTGGCTTCTTCTCTTCTTCTCTTCTTCTCCTCTTCTAACCTTCTTCTTCCTTGACCCTACAGAGTCTGGTTTGTTTGACTCTTCAGAGTCTTCACTTCTCATTTTTTCTTCCCCATTTTCTACTACTAAATCAGTAATCAGTCTCTTCTCTTCTTCTAATCTTCTTCCTCTTCCTTAGTTCACTCACATAGAGCATAAATCTTTCTCTGTTCTGATCTTATTTTGCTCCGGCGATAGCTGTTCCTGCTCCAGCGTTGCTGCTTCTGTGCTCCAGCGAAGATAGGTATGTTCGACTCTTCTTCTCTTCTTCTAAACTTCTTCTTCCTTGTCTCTGGTTTTGAGTCTATGGACTCTTCTTCTCCTCTTCTAACCTTCTTCTTCCTTGACCCTACAGAGTCTAGTTTGTTCGACTCTTCAGAGTCTTCACCTCTTTTTTTTCCCCCCTTTTTCTACTACTAATCAGTAACCAGTCTCTTCTCTTCTTCTAATCTTCTTCTTCCTCTTCCTTATTTCACTCACACAGAACAGAAATCTTTCTCTGTTCTAATTTCCTTGGTTTTTATTTTTTATTTTTTTGGTAATGTTGTATACTTGTATTGTCTTTTTCATTGATGCAAATTTTCTAGCAGTCATGATTGTCAGATTGTGGTCTTCAATTACCAGATTTTCCATGATTAAGAACCATGTTCTGTATTGTGGATTGTATTAATATTAAGCAAGGTAAGTCTATGTGCTAGGGGAAAAAGCCATTGTAATCTATGATATATGTTGCAACATATTTTAACAATGTTTCCTGTGAATCTATGATATATGTTGGTTCATATAAATGTTTTTACAAATTTATAATAATGTCTTGTTGGCTTGTGTGCATCTTTTTTCCCCCACTTGTCAATTCAATGTGGTCTTGTGCAATTATTGATGTAGGATGGAAGGAATCATTTTCGGTTATTTCTCAGCAATGTCTTTATCTTTTGATATGAATGGATTAAAATACTTGTCTATTGTCTACATTCTAATGAATACTATATTTTTTCTTAGAAAATTAGGGAAATAAAAAAGTAATATACTAAATAACTTTAGAAAATAGGAAAAATAAAAAATGACACATGGGCGATTTGACCGCCATAATGGGCGATTCATCGCCAAATCGATTAGCCACCCCTCCACCGCCTTGGATCGATTTGATGCCGTGACAATTATGTGCGGATTTGGGTTCGAAAACAGGAATCGGATTGCTCATGGACTCAAAAAATAATAGATAATTCAAGTTGAAATTTAAATGGCAATTTTGTAAATAGGTGGAAGTCTAGGAAGGAATGGAAAACTTGTAAATAATTAAAAGTTCCTAATAAGAAGTGGCAGGTTTGTGAATAAACAGAATATGCAAGGGTCTAAATAGCTAAATATGGGTTAGACACAAAGGTGATTAGTATTTATTTGGTAGGGATAAACTAGGAATGTCAAACAGCTTAAGGGCAGGGTGTAAATAAGGGGTCAAAGGAAGGGCATTAGTAAGGAAAGAAGAACTAGGAAAGCTCACGATTTAATAAAGGGGTTTAGAGTTTTCTTCAACCTTGGAATAGGGTTACAGTGGTGGGGTTATTAGAAACTTCAATCTGTTTACAGTATTGCCATCCTTCGCTATAACTTCAGTATATTTATGTCGAATGGGGTAATGACTTGTGTCTAATATGATACCAACCCTCTTTATTTATAACAATAGAGAGAAGGTTTTAGAGAATTACAAAGACCATTAAACCCCTTAGGGTCCGTTTGGCAACTGACACTTTTCCTAAAACCCATAAAACCCATTATTACAACACTCCCCCTCAAGTTGGTGCATAGATATCACATATGCCCAACTTGCAGATAATAGGATGAAACATCTTACTACTAAGACCTTTAGTAAATACATCAGCCCGTTGTTCATTACTGGGAACAAAAGGCACAGTGATAACGCCCCATATCTAGCTTCTCTTTGATGAAGTGTCGATCGATCTCCATATGCTTGGTTCGGTCATGCTGGACAGGGTTGTGAGCAATGCTATTAGTAGATTTGCTGTCACAAAAAAGCTTTATAGGAAGAGTAGCAGGAGCAGCCAAATTAGTGAGAAGACCATGAAGCCATAGGAGCTCACAAATGCCATGTGCCATAACACGGAACTTTGCTTCAACACTTGAATGGGCAACCACAACTTGCTTCTTGCTACGCCATGTAACACAAGGTTACCACCAACAAAGATACAATAATCAATGGTAGACTTGCGGCCATCAGGGGAACCTACCCAATCCGCATCTGTGAAGGCCTCCACCCTAAGGTGATCATGAGGAGAAAAAAGGATGCCCCCGTCCTGGGGGTAGATTTCAAGTACTGGAGAATACGCAGCACAACTTCCATGTGAGTCAAGTAAGGATCATACATGTGTTGACTAACCAGACTGAAGGTAAATGCTATGTCAGGGCATGTATGAGAGAGATAGATCAACTACCCCACTAATCTCTGATATCTCCCCTTATCTACCGGATCACCTTTCTTGCTACTCAGGTGACCATTAGCTTCAATAGGAGTGTCTGCTGGCTTACACCCCAACATGCATGTCTCAGAGAGAAGATCAAGCACATACTTTCGCTGAGATAAGTAGATCCCATGAGAAGACCTAGCAACTTCAATGCTGAGGAAGTAATGAAGTTGTCCTAAGTCTTTGATCTCGAATTCCTCACACAAGTATCTCTTTCAAGCGAGAGATTTCTGCCAGATCATCACCAGTAACAACAATATCATCTACATAGACTATTAGGATAGCAATCTTCCCACCAGATCTCTTGATGAACAGAGTGTGGTTGGCATTGCTTTGAGAGTAACCTGTAGCAACCATAGCCTTATGGAAATGTTCGAACCAAGCACGAGGGGATTGCTTCAGTCTATGCAGAGCACGCTTCAGCTTGCATACCTTCCCTTGGGTTTTGGAGCAAGTGAACCCAGGAGGAATGTCCATATACACTTCCTCCTCAAGTTCCTCATGAAGGAAGGCATTCTTCACATCTAACTGCTGGAGATCCCAATCTAAGTTGGCAGCACAAGCTAACATAACATGAATTGTGTTCATTTGAGCAATTGGAGCAAAAGTCTCCTGGTAGTCAATCCCATAAGTCTGTGTGAAGCCTTTGGCAACAAGTCTGGCCTTGTACCGGTCCACTGTACCATCAGCCTTTTGTTTTACTGTGAAGACCCATTTGCATCCAATTGTCTTCTTTTGTGAGGGAAGACACACCAGATCCTATGTGTCATTCTTCTTCAAAGCCTGCATCTCGTCAACCATAACTGCCTGCCATTGTGAGTCTGCACTTGCTTCCTGCCTGGTATGAGGAATGGACACAGAGGAAAGAGAAGACACAAAACTATAGTCGGAAGGAGAGAGTGAGTCATAAGGAACAGTTTTAGCAATAGGATGTAAAGTACAAGACCTAATGCCTTTACGAACAGTAATAGGCAACTTAAGAGATTGATTAACAGAAGGAGAAGGAGAATTACTAGGGTCCAAGGGGACAAGATCTGGCTCGAGAGGAGACGATTGGCATGGTATGGTAGATGCTGGATGTGTAGTGGTTTGAGTCTGCTCTCTGTGACTATACACATATCTCTGGCCGAGTCATAGTAGGAGTGTCACTCTCCCCCTGAAACGGGATACTAGCAGGGATAACAATTTTAAGAGACGGCGGCACATCTTCCACAATGGAAGGAGACTCCCCTTGAAGAGGTGTTGCAGTGTAGTATGATGCAGATTCGTGAAAGACAACACCCATAGTCACAAACCAACACCGAGTAGGAGGATGAAAACACTGATAGCCTTTCTGAGTAGGAGCATACCCCAGAAAAATGCATTGGACCCCATGAGGAACAAACTTTCCATGAGGATGATGATCGCGAGCATAACAAACACTACCGAATACCTTAGGAGGAACAGGAAAAGCAATGGAACCTTAGAAGATCCAGAGGGGAGCGGAAGGTATGGACCTGAGAAGGTATTCGGTTGATAAGAAAGGTAGCAGTGAGAAATGCGTCACTCCAGTACTGGGGAGGAACATGTATCTCAAACATAAGAGAGCGTACTACCTCACTAAGGTAGCGATTTTTCCGCTCAGCAACCCCATTTTGAGCCGGAGTATCCACACAACTAGTCTGATGAATCATCCTATGATCGGAAAGGTAAGCTTGAAAGGACCCTTCAAAGTATTCCCGACCATTGTCGCTTTGAAGGATCTTAATGGTAGCACCGAACTGAGTCTGAATCATGCAGTGAAACTGCTGAAAGTAATAGAAAGTCTTGCCCTTGGTTTGCATCATATAAACCCAAGTAGTCTAAGAATGACGATCAATAAAAGAGAAACCACCGATAACCATTGATAGACACATAGCGGGATGGACCCCAAATATCAGAATATATCAATGAAAAAGGAGTGGCACTTTTATTTCCAGAAACAGAATAAGTGATTCGAGTTTGTTTGGCTAAAACACATACCTTACAAAGAAACTTACTCAAATTATAATTTTTAAAGGAAGAAAAAACTCAAGCTAAAGTTCCCAAAGGGGGATATCTCAACTGACGATGCTATTATAGTAACTCAGAGATGGGAGGTGATGTAGAAGATGTTTGAAGAGCTTGACCAGAGACCAATGCCGAGTCATCATCAAGCAGATATAGACCACTACATACCCTACGAGAGAGCCAATCGTTGCCCTTGTCACCAGATCCTAAAAAACATAATGAGACAGGAAAAATGTGACTTTACAATTAAGACTGGAAGTAAGACTACTAATGGACAAAAGGTTAGTGGGAAAAGAAAGAACATGCAATACAGTAGAAAGGGATAAAGAGGGGGTACAACCAACAGAGCCCTTCCCCAGAATAGAGGAATAAGTCCCATTAGCCAATTTGACCTTACCATTACCTGGATAAGTAGTGTACTGTGAAAAAAGAGACAAACGGCTTATCATATGATCAGAAGCCCCCAGAGTCTATAATCCAAGGGTAGAAAGGACAGACGTAGTATGGCCACAAAAGGAAATACTTGACCTAAAAGGGGTGGAATGAGCAGAGCTCGCAGTGGTAGGTGCAAGAAAGTCTGGACGTGTCAAGAGGCATCGGAGGGCAGTAAGCTCCTCAAATGATAGTGAGGCTACTGAGGAGCTAAGAGCAGAGTCAGAGTCAGGGCTCTCAGTATGGTTGGCCTGCCTAGAAGTACCGGCACGACCTTTCCCTCACCCTTTTCCAGATGTATCAGTAGGACGACCATGAAGCTTCCAGCAATGCTCCTTGGTGTGACGCTCCTTCCCACAATAATCGCACTTCACTAAAGTCTTAGTAGAGGAGTCACCAGACTGTGGGGTTGCACTAAGGGATTGAGTGCCAAAAACAAGTGCAGATCTCTCAGTAGGAGTGGCAGCTTGCTGTGGAAGCATGGTGGTACGTTGACTATCCTCAAGTTGGATCACAGCATAGACTTGATCCAAGGTAGGAAAGGGGTCAAGACTTAAAACCTGGGACCCAACTGATCAAACTCCACATTTAGACCGACTAGAAAGTCCTAAACCCTGATTTTGTCCTCTCGCTTTTGAAACTTGGTGATATCTTCAGCGGTGGAAGGAGTATACACCTTATAGAAATCCAACTCAGTCCATAGTGACCGTAACTTATAGTAGTACTGTGACAGAGTGAGTCCTCTCTGCCTCAAATCACGAACTTTCTGACGAAACTCAAAGACCTGAGCATCATTCCCTGCCTGGGAATAGATATTCTGGATAGACTTCCAGATCTTCGCAGCGGAGTCAAGGAGGAGATAGCCACGTTAAAGCTGTGGCAACATGGAGTTGACAAGGAAGGCCATAACCAGAGAGTTGGCACACTCCCACTCTTCAATCTCAGCACCGGTGGTCTGAAGCTTCGTGGTTCCAGTGAGGTACTCATAATAGCCACGGGACTTTATGGAGATGCAGACCGAGCATGACCACATAAGGTAGTTTATGCCATCAAGCTTGATAGCATAAGGAGAAAAGGTAGGAAGAGTTGTGGTGTCTCTGCCAGTAGAAGTAGATTAGATGGTAGACATGGTTGCCACTCAAGGGGCCTATGCAAATAGAAGAGACACTAGCCGGAGATAGAGAAAGCACCAAAATAATTAGAAAAAGCTAAAAGACCAAAAAATCGATAAAGGGTAAAACTGTGAGAAAACGATTTTGGGGATAGCTCTAGAACAAAAACCTCAAACAAAAAAGTGGTCGGTACATACCACTATAAGGATAAAAGGCACCAATTGCAACAAAAATCAAGGCGATCAGAGCATCGAGCTAGAAAAAAGCATCTCGGCAATGAAAAAACATTCTTAGGGAGAAATCCTGAAAAAGTGATGGGGATAGCTCTAGAACAGAGACCTCAAACAAAAAAATGGTCGGTACATACCACTACAAGGATAAGAGGCACCAATCGCAACAAAAATCAAGACGATCGGAGCATCGAGCGGGGAAAAAGCATCTCTGCAATAAAAAAGTTCTTAGCGAGAAAACCCTGAAAAAGTGATGAAAAAAGTTTCTGGGTCTCTCAAATCATTGTAGAAGAGAGTATGAGAGCCCAGGGGAAGGATGAGTGGAGGCTAGAAAACCTCTTGGTGGTTTAAGAAGTTCCCACCACGAGAGAGAAGCAGATGAAGAGAAATGGAGGGAGGTGCAGATGAAGGAGGCACTGCGAGAGAGAGAGAGAAATGAAAAAGAGGCAAAGAGATTGAGAAGAGGGAGAGCCCTCAGGGTTTTGAATCCTAAGGCTTTGATACCATGTTGAATGGGGTAATGACTTGTGTCTAATATGACACCAACCCTCTCTATTTATAACAATGGAGAGAAGGTTTTAGAGAATTACAAAGACCATTAAACCCCTTAGGGTCCATTTGGTAATTGACACTTTCCCTTAAACCCATAAAACCCATTGTTACAACAATTGAACTGCCATCATCTTTTCGTGTTTGGCTCTTGCACTCTTGGGTGGGCCCATTAGCGTGATCCGATTCCGATTTTGGGAATTCGGTCCCGCATTAGATATGATAAGAGCTAAATTGGGAGTGGTCTCGATTCAGGACAAGCTTTGAGAATGCCGCTTAAGGTGGTATGACCAGGTCCTTCGGGGGCCTTGGGATGCTCTAGTAAGAGGATTGATTAGATCTAGTGGGAAGGAGGTAAAAGAGCTAGGGGTAGGCCTAAAATGTCCATTGATGAGTTTGTAAGGAAAGATATGTAGAGGCTAGGTCTAGATCTTAGTATGACTTCAAATAGAGCTATTTAGAGGGCAAAGATCTATGTTGCTGACTGCGTTTTAGGTGGGATGCCTTGGAGGTGTTCCACTGCTTTATTTCTTTTATGTGTGTTTTCCCCTTTTTCCCTTTTCCTTTTATCTTATACTTTGTCAGATCCATGCAGCCAACCCATTTATTTAGGAAAGACTGAGTTGTTGTTGTGTCTTTTAATTCCTTATGATTATTTTCACTTTTAAATTGATTATATTTGTTCTAACTTCTAAAATCATTAGATGATATGTGGATTGTGGAATCCTAGGGTCCGAAGACTACCCACATAGGGTCAGTCATAGTACCAATTTTGGATTTGATTTTTTGAAAACTAAGGTTTCCACTGTGTTTAGAAGGCCCAAAATAAAAAATTTCAGGGGCTAAAAATCCCATATGGCCATCAAGACCAACCACCAAGACCACTGGGAAAAATGTACTAGATCTTGGCAATGCCGAGGTCTCGCCAGATCTCGGTATTTTGGCCTAGCGAAATGCCGAATCCTGGGTCTAGATCGAGAGCTTAAACCTTGATGACAACTATGGTTACAAGTATAAGTTCATGTGTAGAAGTGTTATAACTAGTCAAGTACAAGTGTACAACATAAAGGTTAAAACACCCCTACACATAGTTGTCATGGCACGTAAGTGACCCAAGGCATTGAAGGGGGCCTAGACACAAGTTGACACCCGAAAGACGATCAAGGCGTCTAAGGCGCCCTCATAGGTGACCACGGTGTCCAAGGCGCTTGGACGCCTTAGCAACAACTTGACAACTATGCATGCCTATGAAACTATTCCTCCAACTCTATGTCAATGCCACAAAGTTCTGGGAAGGCTCGAAACCTTTGGGGAAATGAGTATACCTCTAAGTTTGAATCTTACACAAATCATGTTCAAATATGGCAAATCATTGTTCTAGATGTGTTTTAGTAGTCCTCATCACTTTGTTCCAACAAGAAATGTAGGTGATTTCATAAAAAATACCAAATCTAGGTTTTTTTTTTTTTTTTTTTTTCAAGTTTTTTTCCCTCTGATAAGCAAAACTGCTTGAAACTCACAAAATGGGTTGAAATTTCTTGCTATTTTGATTTCAATAGTGCTTTTATATGCACTGTTTTTGTCGAAATGCTGAAATTTCAGTTGAAACCCTACATTCCTATTGAGTTGCTCCTAGATTTGTTTTGACCTTCGTCGAAACCGAAATATTTTGCGAAATCTCAGTGGTTTTTTGACCAGATTTCAAACTATGTTTGAGGCTATGATCGATAACTAAAGGTGAACCTATCTGTCGAGCTTCAGCCCCAAAACCTGCTTAATTGGGAAGTTGCAATCGAAATTCTGGTCTGGTCTTTCCTTCCTATCATCATATCCAATTTCGGAAACATGTTCCCTAACAAATCTTGAGTTTTGGGGTTCCTTTGGCCTAGATTCTATACAGCTGGTGAATGCGAGCATGTGCCTAAGATTTCCAGAGATTCGAACCCTTGGGTGAGGAAGTACAGCTTTCACAAGTAGTTTCTGTATTCCACCCTACTGGTCTTATCGCATGGTAGAATAAGGTGAACAATCCCTAAATTACAAGTAAGGATATGTTGTCACTTTTATTACCTTACTACGCTTCCTTTCATAAGTTGTCTATATTATTCCTCACATGTTTTGAAATCCCAAAAATATCCACCCTTCAAGTTATTTTCCTGTTTTGCCTCTATGTTCTGTTTCTTCTTCGGGAATGATTACAAGATTGCTGCTGCTCCTTTATGTTTAGATTTTCATCACTATAGTGTGCCCATAGCGAGCTACTTCAGAGTTTAGGACCTGTGGTTGTATCAGGTAGGCTAGTGATAGATCCCTTCTTTATATTGTTTGGACATAAAACGTTAATGGCAAGATGTAATTATTAGAGGCCTCAGTGTGGTGGAATTGGCTGAATTCTCAGAGATGCAGTTGCCTCTTTCTAACGGCAGTTGATAGAAGCACCTTACTTGAAATTCTCTTTTTGGGTGAATTTGGCTACTCTTTCATCATCATCATTTGGTGAATTAAGGGAGGCTTGCTGTCTGAGTAAATCAATACATTCTACAGTCTGATGATCCTTCCGCTTTCTTCTAAAGCTTGTTTACACTTTTTCGATTGCTACTTCAGATGCATTTAACCCTGGTAGTCTCCCTAGAGTTACTCTTAATTTGGAGATCTCTTTTTGGAATTAGTATAAATCATGCTAATTGTTCCTTGTCCTACTTCCATCTCCCCCTGAAGTTGTACTAATTGCAGGTAATCTTGACCTGGAGAGTTGTGTAGAATTTCTTTTTTCCCTTTCAATTGTTCTGAAAGAGACTGCAGAAATTGGATCAACATTGTGGTATGTGAATATTTTCGATGCATGTTAAAATTAGCATGATATGAAGTTCACTTGAAGTCGTTTACTCTTTATGAGAAAGCTGACACGAGCCACTGTGAATGTCCTATGTCTTTTCCTTGGACATCTTATTCCAGTAGAGGCTTAGGACAACTAATTCTATTGTGAATGAGTTAGGTGAGGAAAGTTTTGGGAGGGAGTCTAAATAACTTGATATGTATATACTCTAGCATCAGATTTTTTGTTACTCTATTGTCTTACCATTTCTTGGTTTGATTGTCATAGTCTCTGTTTTATATATGTATGTATATACGAGGTTTGGAAGGATTCTCTATATCTTGATCCTTGTACCATAGCATGAGCCGTTTGTTGTTTTGTTGCTTTTAGTGATTCTTATTTTTGACTTATTGAGACTAATATCCATTACTCTTCAAACTACTCAGTTTTGGTTTACGACCTACAAAGGGCGTGCTTCTCCAAGGCCCTCCTGGGACTGGAAAAACATCTTTGGTTCATTCATGTGCTTGTGATACTGGTATCAGCATGTTCTCTGTAAATGGACCTGAGGTTGTGAGTCAATATTGTGGTGAAAGTGAGCAAGCATTGCATGGAGTTTTTGATTCAGCCAGCAAAGCTGCAACTGCTGTGGTCGGATCTTCTTTCCCCCTTCATGTTGAGAAACCCTCTTATTTCCCTACTCTTTATGTCTTTATATTTTGTTTTTAGCATTCGTTGTCTAACGTTGTTCCCCAAGAGTTCATTTTCTTACCTTTCCTTTTTATCTTCCATCTGAGTTTCCATGTGTTATGAGCCTTTCACGTGCTTTGCTTCCATTATCGATGCTGTCCGTGTTGGGGTCGAAGTAGGATGTGGAGTTGTTGATTTTATACCCTAACAAATGTGTTTTATAATCCTGTGGTAAATTAGTTACTCATTACCACGTAAGGATGGTTGCTGTTAATTCCTGTGAGTGTGATAATTCCACACAAATAAAATTGAGTTGCTGCAGAAAACTCCTTGTTTGTCGGTCTTTCACACATGACTGCCATTGTACATACTCTTAGCTCTTATAATTCCGAGTGAAGGTTTTTCTCCCCCTCCTTCCCCCCTCTCTCTCTGTCTCTCACCAGTCACCCACTTACCCCACCCTTTTTTCTGATAAGCTAATGAATTTTGGGGTACTAGGATAAGCTAATGATAAGAGGCTTCTGCATCATTATCCAAGAGTTGTCATCATAAATAAGAAAATGTTTTCTTTACAACCTGAATTAACTTCGTGTTGTCAGTCCTTGTAAATTGAACTTTTGATTTGGTTACACTTGGGTTGAGATGCTTTGTTGATTCTTGAGCCTCACTCCTAATTTTTTTTCTATCTTTGTGCTGTCCCTAAAATTCTTATATTTTAGTATTGGCGGTTATAATTTTTTGTTTGAAGATTTGTAGTTCTAAATATTTTAACCATATAGAGAGTTTATGGTGTTGTTTCTTGGACAGAATGGAGGGGTTAAGCTGATGTCCCAATCTATACCATTGAAGTTTCCTCCTCCCTTTCACACTTTTTCTGATTTTTCTTTAGAAACTAAACTGGGTTAGCTTAGTTTTCATCTTGTGTATGATTGAAAGGTTGCTGTCTCATAGGTGTTCATTGACGAGTTGGATGCCATTGCTCCTGCACGGAAGGATGGAGGTGAAGAGTTTTCTCAAAGAATTGTTGCAGCATTGTTGAATTTGATGGATGGTATTAGTAGAACTGAAGGCATACTAGTCATAGCTGCCACCAACCGACCTGATAGTATTGATCCAGCGTTGAGTCGGCCTGGGAGGCTTGACAGAGAAATTGAAATTGGTATTGTCTCATTTTCTATTGTGAGTTTTTATGTGCTACAACACTAAGGAACACTCATTTGCATGAATTTTCTCCTACATATGTACTGTCTTGAATGTAGTTATAGTGCTTATGACTTGCATTCTCATGTATATGTTCTAGTCCAAGTTGCTGTCACTTGTGTATACTAGGCTACTATTTGAAAATTTAAATTGCAAGTACAATGCAAATGATATTTGTTTGTTTATGGCAGGGTCAACACTCTTTAATAAAATCTAGAATATCACAGAAGTAGGGATCACACTTAGAACTAGGATCAGTTGATGACGTGTGGGTAAAACACTAAACGGTGGCAATTCTGTAATTTCAGAACAATTCAAGACTTATCCAGAAAGATAAAATAGACTTTGGAACCAAAAGGGAAATTATGTCTATAGTGGAGGGCTTTTCTGAAAGGATCTTGAACTGGACAGGGCTGCCTGTAATAGCAGAAAGTATATAAATAAAAGTTTTACCCAAAAGATGCACAATTGGTGCTTTATGGTTAAATATTTATCGAACTGCAGAAATGAGACAATGCTCCAAACAACTTGATCAAACTCTTCTCTCTTCAAGCAGTCAAATCCATTGAAACTTTAGGGTGGAGTTCCTAACCTCTTGACTTCTTGGGAATAGCCAATGGATCCAAGACCAGGGGTCAAAATTAATAATAAAAGATGGATCTGGTGGCGGGTACTAAAACAGATCTGCAACCACACTTGAAACTCACCACAGAACTGATATTTCTTAACCAAAATCTATGATTAGAACTGAATTTGTTAGAGAACTTGCACACAAAATATCAGACTAAACTGGATTGGTATGATGGACCCACAGCCCTTTCTTCCATCCCAGCAGTACCACCCAACAGAGAATAACCAGTATAATGCAAGGAAAACTCAACAATAAGAAGAAGTGCAGGAAGAAGAAATAGAAGCAGAAAAAGAGGAAGAGAATAAGTGAGAAGCGGTATGGAAGATCGCACTTGATAAAAGACCTAGTTTTAGATAAGGGTGTCAATTTAGGACCAGAACCGACCCACCCACTAAGTTATTGGTCTGGTTCTGGTTCTAAATTTTGGAACCGATTAGTAAGTGGGATGGGTCTTCCAATGGTTCAAAAACCTAAAGGCCAATTTGGAACCGGCTAGAACTGGAACCGTCAAGACCCGTTTCAAACTTGCAATTTAATCATATATTTGGTGTGGTGATGTGGATTTTGGAATTTTGGATTTATTGATATGCATAGCAGTGGATATGTCTTTTTAAGTATTTGGTTCATATTGCTTTTTGTATGCTTATGGATGTATATTTGGTTATTTGTGTGCTTATAGATGGAAATTTGATTATTTGTTTGCTTAGCAATGAATATTTAATCATTTGTATACTTAGGAATGGATATTTGGCTATTTGTACGCGTAGGAATTTTTTTTAGAATTTTGAGATTAGGAACTGGTACACCCATTATTAAACAGTTCTAGATCTTAGGTTTGGAACTGATTAGATAAATGGGCTGCTTTTGGTCTTAACCATGGATTTAGTAGTCGGTATCGGATACGGTTTTGGCCTAGTCGATACCAATCTCGATCGGTCCATATCGGCCAAGCTAATATCAATCCGGATTGGCCCATATCGGGCAGGAATCAGGAAAATGCACTTTTTCGGGATCAGGACTCAGATTGGCTGTATTGGTCCAAAAGTAAATAAAAAATGCAGAAAATCCCAATTGTATAAATCAAAATGATAGAAAAAATTGGGATTTTTTTTTTTGGGTGAAATAATGGACAAAAAAAAAAAAAAACTACAATAATGTGAAAAATTTGTAAAAATAAAAAGATTATATTAATCAAAAGAATGTTTAACAAAAATACCATTTGATGTTTATAACTAAAATAGAATTGAAAAAAATTAATATATTCATGCAAATTTAATGATCAACAGATACCTACCCCCCACAGTACAAATCAACCTTCAAGGTGGCATGAATCATGGGGAAAAAAATTGAAAAAGAAAAAAGAAGAAGAGTGAAAATACATTGAAAACATATCTGGAGAACTATGGGCTTTGGTTTATGTCGATCTCTTATCAATACTGTTATGAATCAGCAAATCTGATACCGACATTTAGAACCATGGTCCTAAAACCTTAGGATTGGAACCGACTAAGAACCAGACCAATTACCCAAAATCAGACCAATTTACACCCTTAGGATTAGAAGGATTAAAGGAAGAGAAGTAGAGAAACTAGGCCAACAAGCTGTCAAGCAGCAGCAACTGTAATACCACCATTTAGAACCATGGTCCCAACAACTTAGGACCGGAACCGACCAGGAACCAGATCAATTACCCAACCGTACTACTTAGAAAATTCTTATGTCATTCAACTTGTACAATTAATGGGGTTACATCCAAGGATTTTAGTGTTGGTATCTGGTATTGTATCCGAAGGGTGGTTTTAAGAGATGTATCATATCGTTATCGTTCGGATGGATGCAAGATACACTTGGAAATGGTCAAGAAATCCACAGAAATGCAAAATATGCACACAAAATACAATTTTAAAGCATAAAACACTATAAATAAGAAAAATGTAAAATGATGAGGTTTCTTACATGTATTAATAGTCTAATACCATAAAAAGTTGTGGGCTTGTTCAAACTTAGAGTTGGAAGTGGTCCCAGGTAATGGTGCAACCAAAATGATGTTGTGCACATAACCGAATATACACACAATACAAAATAAAAAAAAATAAAAAATAAAAAAAAATGCATAATGCGAATGTTGAGTGTAATCTCATTCTGAATTTTCACCTTGATTGGGTTTTTTACTCATGAGAACTCTCGCTTGAAACCGAAACTGTTTTACTGCTGATTCTGTTTGTTGAGAGGTAGGCATAGTTTTTAAGGCGCTGGTAAGGCGACGCCTTAGCAGCGCCTTGACGCTGATGCGGTCTAGAGATGGTAGGGCAGTGCTCCGCCTTATGTGAAGTGGCGCCTTATGGGTTTTTTTTTTTTTTAAACACATTTTAAAATTACTTGATGAAGATTCCAAATATAGATTTTTTATTGGTAGGTGTATGGTTTTGTTAACACTTAAGATGTATGGGATCAGCTTTACTCCATCAAAAATAACCAAAACAAACAAAACAAAAACACGATTCACATACAGGGTTTGGATTTTGTCAAGGGTTTTAAGAAAGGGCTTTGAGAAGGAATCAAGGAACAAGGAAGAACCATTGATCCATGCCACCATTTTGCTCCGGCAACGGTGAGCATCATTCTTCTTTGACAGGAGTAGAAATATAGCGAATGACCTTAGGACTTAGGCACTCATTTTGGCATCATAGAGGTAAGTATAATAAATACTTGTATTTTTTATGTCTTCTTTTCTTTATATTTATAATTTTGTTTCATAATTATGTATTTATATTATATGTTAATATGTTATGATGATTGATGATTGATGATTGATGATTGATGAAGATGAACTTAGTTTATTCACTTTATTGATTTGTGTTCTTGATGAATATCTTACATTGGTATGAATATGAACATTTAATATTTATTTAGCATATGAGTAATAGGATTCAACTAGGATTTGAGCCAAATAGATTGGTTTTATAAAAAAATTACACAGGAACGCTTTAGTCGAGAAGGTGATGCTTTATGCCCGCCTTATCGCTAAGGCGCTCTGAAAGACCCTCAAACGCCTCAGTTGCCTTACCGCCTGAAAAAATATGGAGGTAGGGAATGAACAATTTTTTATTTGTTTGCAAGTAAGGATAGTTTCTTGAATAATTACTTAAAAGCCCTTATTTCCTTAAGTTGTTTTTGTTTACCTGTCTTTCCTGAATTTCCAGAAAACATCCTCCATATCTTATTTACTTCTACGTCCATGATTCTGTTTATTACCAACGAAGGGGTTCTAAACTGTCCAAAAAATTATGAAATTGTCACTAAACCTTTTATTTGGGGTTTATTCATTTGTATTTATCCCATAGTGACCTAAATTAGGGTTTTGGAACATGGGGTTGCACCAGTACTCAGATGGAATAAGGCACCCTAAAGTTCTCTTTGCATTCCATGGGTCATATGGTCAGTCAAAAAGATTGTCAGGGTAGTTTTGGAGGGAAACAACACATTTCTTTAATCTTTTAAGTTATGTTGCCAATGAATCCGAAATTTTCTCCTCACCTTAAACCTTGTTACACTAAGTACCGGGTATCATACCATAGTGTTTGAAGTATTGGTTTGGAATGATCTTCACATAGTTTTTTAAATTGGATCAGACCTGTGCTCGAACTGGAAAAACCATAACTGTTTCCTTTCTGGGACGATCCAGGTACAGAACTGACTTCCTCAGAAACCAGATTTTACCGGGTAGTTCTCAAGACCCATCCAGTTTTTTTGTGAATTCGTCAGTTTGGCTTGATTCTTTTTATCTTTTTCAGTTTGTGCTATTATCTCCTTTTCCAATGTACTGCAGCTTCTATTCTCAAAACCAGATTGACAGACCTTTTTCTGTTTGCTCCTTGGTCCGGTTTTAAAAACTATCATTCTTAGTACAGGGGTTGATATGGGATAAGAAAGAGATCTAGAAATGGGGCTTAGAGTTATAATATTTGGTTGAGATTTGCAATGGACTATTAGGGCTATAAGCTCAGAGAGATTTGACTTATCTCACACCTAGCAGGGTGCTATTGGACAGAGTTGGGTGGTTTCTTGGATAACAGCCAGCTTCTTGATTGAAGAAGAAACTTATTTATGGTTTGGGGTAAAGGTTCAGTTGATGGGAACTGGGAACTGAGACCTGAGAAATCGGAGAAAGAAAATCTATTCCGTCCAGTTGAACATAAAGTTCGTAATAAATAATAGTAAGTGGAAGTTTTTTTAAATTTTTTCTTTTTTTGTTTGGAAAATGTAAACAGATATATTGCTTTATTTATAATTTTTTTTTTAACGTGCTGAAATTTATTTTTCCTGTTTCTCTATGCTAGGGGGAAAAAAAATGAAATAAACACCGCGTATTGTATGCGCAGTATTCGGATCTTCAGTTGCTTCTGTGGAAGAACAGTTATTGAAATAAATTTTATATTGAGCCTAATTAGTTTACTTTTGCTACATCTTTGCAAATGAAATACAGTACCTCAAATATTTTTTTTGGGGTTTTGAAATTTCATTCTTGCACTGCATTTCATTTTCAGGCGTGCCTTCTCCGAAGCAGCGATTGGATATTTTACTTACTCTTCTTGGTGAAATGAACCATTCTCTTTTAGACATTGAAGTTCAGCATCTTGCTTCAACCACACATGGATTTGTTGGAGCTGATTTAGCCGCACATTGTAATGAAGCAGCATTCGCTTGTCTTAGGCGCTATATTAAATTTAAGAAATCTGGTTCTCCTTCCCAAGTAAAACCTGATGATGTGCTGCCTGAGGGACTGAATCTCTCAGATGAAATTTGTTCAGCTGATATACATGGAAGCTCTGATCTTCCTAAAGGTACAAGGAACCTCTTTTCCACAGAGAATGAAGATTCTGCATCATCATCATCTATATCAGATCTGAATGTGCCATCAGAGATTTCCAAAGCTTCTGTCTTCTGTTCGACAGTGCAAAATAGTAGGGTCGCATTTCAAAATGTTCTATTGAGTAGTGTTGAGAGGGATTGTGAAGTTGAGGAAAAATCTTTAATGAAAGTAGCATTTGAAGATTTTGAAAAGGCTAAGATGAAAGTGAGGCCCAGTGCTTTGCGAGAGGTATGCTTGTTGTTTTCTTGTTTTCACCCTTTTCCTCTATACCTATTGGGCCCTATAAGACTTTCAATTGCATTTTCAATATCAAATTCTTTGCTAGTCAAAGTTCAAACATGTACTTAGTCTTAAAAATAGATGAAAACAACATTGTAAATATGTTTATGGGCTTCAGAGGAGTTATCTTAAGAAGCATCAAAACAGAGTCAAGAAGAACACCCCAGCACCTTTAAAAAGGTCAATATGTGCAAAAGGATAATTGGCACGCTTATTCTTCTCACATAGAGAGATATCAATTTTCCAACTTGAAATCCCCTGTATCTACATGTTATTAGTGGTCAAAAGCTCAAAACCTTGTCTTAAATTTCCAATAGCTATAAATTCTCCACTTCAATTGGAGAAGTTACATAACAACTTCATCAAAACATTCTTCATGGGTCCTAATTTCTCTCCTTAGAATCTGCCTCATCAAGTTAGATATTGTTGAAAATGGGTATGAAGGTAGAATTGTCTTTTATGGGTATTTTAGCCTTGTACTTCATTTTGGATTGTTCTCCTCCATATTATAAATAGAGCTGGCATGTGTCCATTAGACACAAATCATTATTCCATTCAACATAGTATCAAAGCCTTAGATCCAAACCCTAAAGGCTCCCATCTCTTTCTCTCTCGCCTCTTTCTCTATTTCTGGGCTCAATGCCTCTCATCAACACATCTCTCTATCATCTCTCTTTTATCACCTCCCTCTCTCAGTGTTAGTCTCTTAAACCACCAAGAGGGCCCTCTAGTTCCTTCCACCTTCTTCCTAGGATCTCAGATCTCTCCTTTATAATGATCTGAGAGACTTAATTCCCCTTATTGATTTTTTCAGTTTTCACCCTAGTTGACTTTTGATATCAGGGTTGTTCTTCCCTGTTTGATTCATTGATCAACTTGAAGATGACTCGCTTGATGCTACTCATCCTTGTTGTGGCATGTATTAGTTGCCACTTTACAGCCTTAAGACTCTGTTCTAGAGCTTACCCTGAAATCGATTTTATCAGGGTTATATCCCTTTTATCGATTTTTGGGGTTTTCAGGGTTCTTGTTTTTTGGTGCTTTTGCTGCCTGCAGTGGCTGTATTAACTTGTTCTAGCTAGTCTTCATCATGCAACCTTTGTGAGTGGTAACCATGTTTGTGATCTTGACTGCATCCACTGGTGGTGACGACTCCTCTAGCACCCTTCCCACATTCCCTCCATGTGCTATCGAGCTAGATGGTCGAACTATCTTATGTGGTCACACTTATATTGTACCTCCATCGAATCCCGTGGCTGTTATGGGTATCTTACCGGAGACACAAAGCGGCCCACCACAAGTACATAGGTTAATAAATGGGAGTTTGCAACATTCTCTTTTTATGACTTTCCTTGTAAACTTTATGCAGCCACAGATTGCTCGTGGCTATCTTCTTCTTGACTCCACTTTGAAGATATGGAAGTCAACACAGAACACTTACTCCCAGGTTGGGAATGATGCTCAAGTAGTCGAACTTCGCTAGAACCTTCTATGAGGAGTTTGTTCCCTCCACTCATACCGATGTCACCAACTTCAAGAAACTGGAAGATAAGATCGATTGCAGAATATGATCAATTGCGGGCTCATGTTCTGAGTCGTGCTCCCTTTCCTACTTTGGAGCAAGCATACACTATTATACAACTTGAGGACAACCATGTTGTGCTTGCACAACATATTAGCACTTCGAAAGAGAGATCAACCCTTGTCTCTGATACTCATGATGCTTTTGGTAGTCATCCAAAAAATCGTTTTTGACGTTTTTCCATTCTATGGGAATAAAAAACGGAATAATGCATTTGGTGTCAACTTGGTGTTTTTCGATTTTTTAGAACGAAAAGGGAAAGAAAAAACACTAGAAACGCAAAATGATGGAACGACGAACCTTGTTCCGTCATTTCGGTTTTGTTCCAAATACAAAAAAAGTGAACTAGGGTAATCAATCCTGAAACAGGTTCACCAAACACCATTTTTTTTTTTTTTTTTGTTTTTAAACGGAATTTTGACACAGAAACTGAAATTTCTATTTTTGACATGAAACGCCGTTTCTGGGACTGAATGACTACCAAACACAGCCCCAGTCCTACAGTACAGACCCATAGTCTCGTGGCTCCTCTACCAAATCACCTATAAAGTACGACTACTATGTTAAGGAGCGTCATACCAAAGAGCACTGTTGGAAGATCCAGGCCAACCATATTGATGCCTCTGACTCTACACCAAGAATCACAACAACTTCTTTATCGTCGGATGAGCTTCTTACCTTTCAGTGTCTTATGACTCAGTTGGAGCCTCCTGCATCTGCATCTGCGAGTTCTGCTCACTCCACTCCTTCCAGATCAGGACCTATTTTTATGGTAATAGACATCTATTCAATCCTCCACGTGGATTATCGAATCTGGGGCATCAGATCACATAAGAGGTTCTTCTACCCTTTTCTCTCATTATACTTCCTGCTTTGGTAATGGTAAGGTTAGATTGGCTAACAGACTCATTCCACTAGTTTTGGAAAGGGCTCTGTTCGTTGTAATCCTACTTTATCTCTTTCAATTGTTTTCACGTTCCATTATTTTCTACTAATTTATTCCATTAGTAGTCTCACTTATAGTCTTAATTGTAAAGTCACTTTTTTTTTCCTTCTAATTGTGTTTTTTTGGTCTGGTCACAAGGGTAGCGATTGGGTCTGGTAGGGTGCATGGTGGTCTTAACTGCTTGATGATGACTCTTTTTTGGTCTATGGTCAGCAGGCTCTTCATACATCTTCTTCGTCACCTCCCATCTGTTACTACAGTGGCACTGTCATTGAGTCATCTTCCTTAAAGGGCTTTAGCTAGGTTTTTTCCTTCTTTCAACATTGTCATTCGAAATAGTTTTTTTGTGGGGCATGTGTTTTATCCAAATAGACTCGAATCACTTATTCTGTTTCTGGTAATAAAAGTGTCACTCCTTTTTTATTTATACATTCTGATATTTGGGGTCCATCCCGTTATGTGTCTGTAAATAGTTTTTGGTGATTTGTTACTTTTATTGACTACTATTCTCGAACCACATGGGTCTATATGATGCACAACAAGGGAGAGGTTTTTCATTGCTTTCTACACTTCCTCTTATGGTGCAGTCCCAATTCAGTGCATTGTTTTGGGGTACCCTACCACTTAGAAAGGCTATTGGTGTTATTATCCTCCCTCTTGGTGTTGGTTTGTGATTATACATGTTGTCTTTCACGAATCTGTGTCCTACTACATTGCGTCACCTCTTTAGGGACGCCTACTGGAAAGAGAACATGTGCCGCCTCTGAACCTGATACATGGTGTTAGTTATCCCTACTGATGATCCTATTCAAGGGGAGACTGGAACTCCTACTCCAGCTCGGCCTTGTTTAGAGATGCGTGTTTATGGTTGCAGACAACAGACCCAAACTACTGCACCTACTGCACCTACTGCACCTACTTTACCACACCAATCGTCACCCCTTGAACCTAATCCAGTCCCCTCAGATTCATATAATTCTCTTTCCCATCCTGACGATGTTAGCCCTGCTTAATTTAGAACTAGGATTGGCAAGGCCAAACTAATCCCAAACTACAGGATACTTGTTAAAGAACACCCAAAATCATGGAACCGAAGTAGATCAAACATATATCAAACAAGGACTGATCTCAGCACAAGAAATTAGAGTATCGGTTTCAATATTTAGGGTTCTGGAACCAGATTAAATATAGGAAAAGAAAGGGGCTAATAATAACTGAAGTAGGAATTGAACCAACTATCTAAACTTGATTAAGGTCAAAGAAATCAGGGACACAATAGACCTCTCTATCGATTTCAGAATCAGATCTAAAATCTAGGTAGATTTCGCTTCAGGACAAGATTCAGGAGATTTTGAATAACACCAGATTTGATGGTCGGATTCAACTCAAACTAGGATCGAGTTTCAGCCTAGTGAAGGTGATGGTTTGACCAAATTTTCAGCCGCAAGAGATAGCTAGAAGTGTTTCAGGCAGCAGGGGAAACAATTAGGAAATTAAGAGGATTTCCTGGGCAGGACTGTGGAAGAAGATGGAATCAAATACCTGTTGATGATTGTAGAAGCAATAGATTCTTGTATAATTGAGAGGAGAAGAAGATAAACAAAGGAAGAGGACCTCTCGGGATTCCCACCGCAGAGAGTCAACTAGATCAAACACCAATTCCATCAGTCTTGATCAAACACAAGAGAAATCTCCATGGAGAAGGTAGCAAGAGCTACAACAATTGTTTTCTTCAAATCGTTCTGCTATGGGAGCCTCCTTGCTTTGTATTAATAAGTTTCTAAAAACTAAAATTAGAAACAACTAAAAAAGGAAGCTAATGACTTGACTCAACCAATAACTTAACCCCTAAGAAATTACAAAGACCAACAACTTAAATTGAACCCAACTAAAAAGAAACCTACTGTAAAAATAAACAAACTAGGTAATCCCATATGCAACCTTAATACCCCCAGTTTAGGCCCATAAAAGTGACCTATTACACTCAAAACCACATGGACCGAAGCCCAACACATATACAACCCAACCCTAGACTTATTCCTAATTAAACAATCATACTTTTGTGAAGAATCTGCAACACTATTCTTGAGTTACCTATTGCTGTTCTCAAAGGCACTAACTCCTACACTTTACATCCCATTGCTAAAACTGTTTCTTATGACTCACTTTCTCCATCCTACTATAGTTTTGTGTCGCTTTATCCTCTGTTTCTATTCTCCATTCACAATGGCAAGAAACTATAGTTGAGGAGATGCAGACTCTAAGGAAGAAAGGCACATGGGATCTAGTGTGTCTTCCCTCACAGAAGAAGGCAGTTGGTTGTAAGTGGGTCTTCACAGTTAAGTAGAAGGCTGATGGTACAGTGGATCGTTACAAGGCTAGACTTGTTGTCAAGGGGTTCACTCAGATTTATGGGATTGACTACCAGGAGATGTTTGCTCCAATAGCCAAGATTAACATGATCTGAGTTATCTTATCCTGTGCTGTTAACTTAGGCTAGGACCTTCAATAGCTAGATGTGAAGAATGCTTCCTTTATGGGGAAGTTGAGGAGGAAGTGTATATGGGCATTCCTCCTAGGTTCACTTGCTCTGAAAACCAAAGGAAATTGTGCAAGCTAAAGCATTCATTATATAGACTGAAGTAATCCCTCGTGCTTGGTTTAAGTGTTTTCACAGGGCTATGGTTGCTACAGGCTACTCTCAAAGCAATACTGACCACACTCTATTCATCAAGAAATCTAGTGGAAAGATTGTTATTTTGATCGTCTATGTAGATGATATTGTTATCACGGGTGATGACCTTGGAGAAATTTCTCGCCTTAAGAAATACCTAGGTGAGGAATTCGAATTAAAGATCTTGAACAGCTTCGCTATTTTCTTGGCATTGAAGTTGCTAGGTCATCTCATGGAATCTACTTATCTCAGCGAAAGTATGTGCTTGACCTTCTTTCTGAGACATATATGTTAGGGTGCAAGGAAGGTGATCCTATGGATCAGGGGAGATACCAAAGCTAAGTTGGGTGTTTGATTTATCTTTCTCATATACACCCTAACATAGCATGTGTTGTCACACATAGAAGCCGTGTTGCGCATTCTCCGTTACTTAAAATCTGCCCTAGGACATGGCATCATCTTTTCTCCTTATAATCACCTTCGGATCAAGGCCTTCACAAATGCTGGTTGGGTAGGCTCACCTGATGACTGTAAGTCCACCACTGGTTATGGAACCTTTGTTGGCGGTAAGCTAGCAGTTGTTGCTAAGTCTAGTGCTAAATTAGAGTTCCATGCTATAGCCAATGGCATTTGTGAGCTTTTATGTCTTCCTAGTCTTCTCACAGATTTGGCTATCCTTGCTATTCTTCTCATTAAACTATTTTTTGATAGCAAATCTACCATCAACATTGCTCATAACCCAGTTCAACATGATCAAACAAAAGACTTGGAGATTGATCATCACTTTATCAAAGAAAAACTGGATACTGATCTTATCAGTGTGCTTTTTGTTCCCAGCATTGAACAACTGGATGATATGTTTACTAAGAGTCTTAGTATTAAGATAAATCATCCTATTATCTGCAAGTTGGGCATATGTGATATCTATGCACCAACTTGAGGGGGAGTGCTGTAAATGGTACAAGGTAGAATAGTATTTTAGTCTTGTACTTCATTCTGGATTGTTCTTCTCCATATTATAAATAGAGCTGGCCTGTGTCCATTAGACACAAATCATTATTCCATTCAACAGACATGATACTAGATAAGATATCTGCCTTTTGATTAGGGATCTCAATAGGTGGGTTGGTTTTACTCATACAGGTTCTAACATTATTAGATACTGTTCAGCCTTGGCCTGCTCCTCGCCATTATACTAAATTTTAAACAGCAGGGATGGAGCAGACGGCGCTTCCGTGTGGCCCACCCTGTTGATATCCCATAATTCTTCTTAAATGTTAAATCCAATTTGTGCTTCAAGAGCTGATTCAAGAGAAGCTCATTAAGGGTGGTTTCCTGGTAGAGATGCAGGCATACATCACAAAGCCTTCCAATTACTCATCCAAATTAACAAAGCTTACTGACATGGTATAGCGTCATTTCTGAAAATTCTTACAATTGATATGCCATGGGAATGGGAGATGGATTAGTTTCTGGTCAGATATTTGGAATGCTGCTTCAGACCTTAAATTAAAACTTCCAATCATTTTCCAGATTGCAGCTGCTAAGGAGTTGGGGATGGCTGGCTGTTCGGAGGTGCAGGATAATGGTGTTATGTGGGTGCCAATTTTTTTCATATAGCTCTCTATGATTGGAGGTAGGTAATTTGGTCTGACTGCTTGATTGTTTGAATAGGGTAGTAGTGGAGGGAATGATAATTGGGTGGCATCTCTGAACAGTCTGCCTTCATTTGATGTTTTAGTGAAGATAGGGATGCTGGAAGCTGTTCTTTAGGAAGGGGTTAGAGAATCAGCTAGTGACTTGATCATGCATTGCTCCTTAACGAAAGATATTTGGGTTGATGCGTTCTTGGTTTCAGATTAGTTCAGCTATGCCATGTGGAGTGGAAGATCTTTTGTTGTCATGTGACGGAACTCGGTTCCTCCCAATGAAAAGATTGTTTAGACTTATTGCCCGTTTCTGTAGGGTGATCAGTACGGGAAAAAAAAAATTCAGCAGAAAATTTTCGGAGTACTGGAGTGTAGACTTTTAAGGGTTCAATCTCAGCGTGGACATCTGATTCTTCTATGTTCAGCAGGTTCAGTGCAGCAGATTTTTTGTGGATTGGAATTAGGATCATTGTGGCGGGTGATAATCATGGCTGAGGTGGCTAAGGTCACTATGGGGAATCGTTTTTTCTATTTTTTGTCTTCTCCCCCAAGCCTCTCTTCATATTCATTTTTCGTTGAGCAGTAATGTACCCCTAAAAGCAAAAATGTTTCTTTGGCTAGTAGACATTTTTCCAGTTGTGGGTTTTATTTTGAACATTTTGAATGCACTACATTAACCGAAGTCGGGCTGAACACTATTAAACTCGCATCTTCCCAAGTTCAACTTGTGTTGCAAGTTCTGGCTCTAAGCTGGAAGGTGAAAATTGATCTACTTGTACCTGCCTGACCACCCTATCTTACATTGGTCAGCTGATTGAAGAATTCGTAGCCACTAGCCAAAAGAAAGGTGAAAATTGATCTACTTGTACCTGCCTTGTACCTTGCAATAATGCTTAAAGAAAACATGTTCTTTCATATTGAAGCTTTGCATTCAAGAGACCTGTTGTTTCATTTTGGCACTTTGCATCCAATGTTACTTTGAAGTGACACACTAGACATTCTAAATTGACTCATGTTTTCTATTGTCAGGTTCTACTTGAGGTCCCCAAGGTTTGCTGGGATGATGTTGGTGGCCAGAATGAGGTTAAGAAACAACTGATGGAAGCTGTAGAATGGCCACAAAAGCATCAAGATGCTTTCAAGCGCATTGGAACTCGTCCACCAACAGGGGTGCTGTTGTTTGGTCCTCCTGGTTGCAGCAAAACCCTTATGGCGCGTGCTGTAGCTTCTGAAGCAGGGTTGAACTTCCTTGCTGTAAAGGGCCCAGAACTATTTAGTAAATGTGTTGGTGAATCTGAAAAGGCTGTAAGGTCTCTATTTGCCAAGGCTAGGGCCAATGCCCCCTCGATTGTGTTTTTTGATGAAATAGATGGTCTTGCCACCATTCGTGGCCAGGAAAATGATGGGGCTTCTGTTGCTGATAGGGTCATGAGTCAACTTCTAGTTGAATTGGATGGTAAGTGCACACAAAATGCATAAGAACTGTGGAATTTGCTTCACTCGGTCTGTATTTGTCTGTTCATAATTGATTAATACCTACTGTTTGTCAGGTTATGTACAGTCTCTTGTAATGTCAAGTAGGGATGGATATCTGATGTTTTTACTCACGATAGGTTGAGGAATCCTAACTTGAGAGTCCTTTAGTTAGTAGTTGGTTTTGTTTGTTATTCTTTCTAGGTAGTTTCCTGTCTAGATATGTTTCCTTATTGGTTTACAATTGTATGTTTTCTTTTTATTATAACGAAACTAGAGTCCAGTGATAGAAATCACCTTCTGAGTATCACTGGCTTAGTTTTTCCTTCTTCTCACTTCTCTCTATATTTCTCTGTGTTCTTTCTTCCGCACCTACTGCTGATCGATTACTGTTGGGTTCTCTGAAGTTATACTTTTAATTGCTTCTACAGAAAGTGTTTCAACACTATTTTGGAATTATAACAAATTGAAAGTGACTTATGGTTCTTTTCTTTTCTTCCAAGGTTTATCTCTCTTTATACTTTTTTGATAAACCAGGCTACCTATCTCTACACCTGTTCATCGTCTGCCAGTGCTTGACTTGTCTGTCCAGCTGGATATTTGTATATTTTCAAATTTTATATAATATTATTTATGTATTCTGTCATTAGATTATTTCTGAGATGTGTGGTCAACAGAGAAAAATATGACGAAACTAAGTCTTCTAGTATCACAATATTGTTCCTAACTGAGTAAAATTCAGGTTTGCACCAAAGAGTTGATGTTACTGTTATTGCTGCCACAAACCGTCCGGACAAGATTGATTCAGCACTTTTAAGACCTGGTATGACAATTAACCTCTCCCTCCCCCCCGCCCCCCCCCTCCCTCCCTCCCTCCTCTTTTCCAGCCCTTACCATATTGTTGCTTCCTAGTGGACCTATTTCTTGGCAGGACGATTTGACCGGCTGTTGTATGTGGGACCTCCAAGTGAACTTGATCGAGAAGATATATTCCGGATCTATGTGCGCAAGATGCCATGCAGTTGTGATGTTAGCTTGAGGGAGCTTGCATGTCTCACACAAAGCTGTACTGGGGCAGATATATCATTAGTCTGTCGGGAAGCAGCTGTTGCAGCAATTGAAGTGTGTTGAGTTCCTGCTGCAATTATATATAGTAGTTTTTTATTTGAGGAAGTGACTAATATATAATTTTCAACATTTTCAGGAGAGCCTTGATGCATCAGAAATTAAAATGGCACATTTCAAGACGGCAATTGAACAAGTGCAGTCATACCAAAAATATTCAGCAAAGTTCCAAAGGCTTGTCTCCAGTAGTTTTACTAGTGATGATATGGAGTGTCAAGCAAGTTCCAGAAATTCCTACTGGATTTCTTCTGGTAAACTTTTATTCCCTTATGTTTGTCTGGGAATCATTTCTTAATAATAAATTGATGGAATTTTTATTTGATTTTTCGAAGCAGGTCACAACTGAAAATCTGTTGTGCTTCTGTTCTTCCGGTTCCCAGCAGCACTTGCATCATCATAGGCCTCATAGGCCTCTTCATGTGGCTGGCGGCGGGCATCCTTTTCACTGGTTTATGCAGTCATGTGCCCTTCAATTTTGTCTCTTGAAAAATGTTTGGCAATTCATTACAAGCAGCTCATGTATCACAAATCCTGTCCAAGCGATTGATATGGGTGAATTAATTACCCATGAGTGTACAAAAATGGACTTCACTAAGAATTTTGAAAGTGTTCCATGGTTTGTGTTGGAGAAATGGACTTTCCTTCAACGTTTTCTTCTTTCAATTCCATGGAAGGTCACGCACCAGTTTAGGGAGGCTAATCCTATTTCAAATTATTTGGCCAAGGATGCGGCAAAAACAGGTGTGATGATAGACTTTCCATCTCATATAAAAGATTAGTTAGCTAAAGATGCTATGTCTTGGCCTAGACTTTGCTTCCATTTGTCTGCGGTATTAGAATTCGGAAACTAATACTTTCTAGGTATCCCTCCCCAAGCCTATTTTCCATCCATCTGCCCACTTCTCCTTCATATGATCAATGCGCTTTTCCTCCTTTGTTAGTATCAAATCTTCTCATTTGATGAGTCATTGATCAGATACAGTATCCTTGTAAATAATGATTTATGAGGCAATCTGTCAACTTATTCTGAGCACTAACTAAGCATCACGTAGTTGATGAAACTCTGCATGTGAGAATGTACACACTTTCAAAACTATGGCAAGCGTTCACAACAATTTGCTAACTGATCTTTATCAGACCCTAAGGGAACACAAATTTATATAGTTCTTGATTGCACGATGTATGAGACACATATATGTGAGATAATTTTTTACTCTTACATTCTTTAGACACACAAGCCAATAAAAAACTGATCACGGACAATTACAATGTTTTGCTTTCACCAAAATAAAAACCATAATGAAAAATGCACATTTCTTAGTGTCAAGGACTTATATTGGCTAAAATGACACATGTTGACTGGTTTGGTCCCTCTACATTCTCTCAACTTCTTAGCCTTCGTGGAACAATGTAGCCTGCAAAGCAAAGGGGGAAAAAATTATTCATGTGTAGACATTTTTTTTTGTACCTTAATTATTGTTTGAAACTTCCATGTAATGCCAAGAGGATTTGTTGCAATAAGCCAGTGTGGCTGCGAGGCAACCGGCTCAAACTCAACCTGCACTTGAAATGGAGAATGGCCTAGACTAGTTTTATGCTGGATTAGGACTCCATATGGAAAAATACCAGCTGCTTAATTAGTCTGATAGGATGATGAGAATTCCATCTTCCAAGTGTGGTAATAAAAATGGTTGCAAGTGTAAGTATTAAAGTTGGATGATCGATTTTTCTTTCAGCCATGGAGAAGGAGGAATCCTCTCACCACTACCTTCGGTTGTCTAATTCGATTAAGGGGACTAGAGGGGTATTTTTTACTCTTTATAATAAGGGGTGAAAACTTATGATGATGTAAGAGTCCAGTCAAAAGGTCAAATCACCAATGGCGAGGAGATTCCTCCTTCTGCATGAGTGAAGGAAAACTTTGTCCATTAAAGTTTTGATCGGACAAGAAGTTTGAAAAAGCTGCAGTTTAGTTAATAATTTGCTTTAGGGCTATTGAGTGTGTATTATTCTTACTTCCACATTTCAGACCACGGTGAACAGCGATACTACATGACTTGGCAGTGTGGATGAACTTCTGCATACTAATATATCGCTTTACAGCAGGAGGAACATTTCTGCAGAATGTTGGAGGGAATGTCCTTATTACAATGCAACACCCTGGTGATGGTTTTCTTGCCACCCTCTTCTGCCAATAAATGGCTCGCATTGCTTTTGCAAAAGCTTCCTCTTCTTGAGCCCAAACGCCTTTTAGAAATCAAGATTAAGACCATCATTAAGACTGCCAAGGACACACAACCAATCTTACAGCCCATCTTTCTCTCTCTCTCTCTCTCTCTCTCTATAGAATGTATCCTTCCTTTCCTCCAATACTTATGCCTGTACCCAAGGCTGATATATATATAGAGGATCATCCTTAAATTCAAAGGAGATGGAATATTGGAGTCTATATTGTTGGATAGATATTTGTATTGGTGGGTAGTTGTTCGAGACAAAAGAGGGGCTTTGGAGCCATATATGTGATTGAGAACAAAAGGAACAATGTATAGTAACCGACTTAAGCTGGCATCTTCTTGTTTGGCTTAGGGTCTGTTCCATTTAGTTTGGTATTATAGACCACAAATGTTCAGTCGTTGACCCAAAAACTCTGGCGGGATAATCTACTGTATTGAATATAGAAATCCTCTAAGACTATAAGTAAACCCCATTTTCTAAGGTACTTTATTGGAGTGTGGTTGTGTAAGCAATTACTTGGCAGTTTAAAGAGCAACAATCAGCTGGTGAGGCTTTTTTGCCTTGTCCGAAATTGCTGCCAAGATCTTAGCTGCAATTATTAAAATTTACTTCACAGATTGCTTCTCCCAACTCACTATAGTAACTACATTAATTAAAAGATTTAATTTGAGGGAAAATATTCACTGCATCTAACCCACTTTGAATTTCTCATTCCAAGTAAAAATATTCCATTAGTTTTGTACTTAAATGTGTAATTAAAAGTTGGGAAAAAGAAAGATACCCCCTTGTGTGTGTCTACCTACCCCTAGATACAAGAGGCGGGAAGGACTACACTGCCCCCATCCCTTGCGCTGAAGATGTTTCCATGCTACCTCCCATTGGTTTGTGCAATGGCTTAGTGGCCACACAAGCGGTTAACATTTTCTTGCCTAATCTTGTTGTAATCAACCTTGGTTACAATAAGATTTATCTTACATTAAAACATCATGCACTATTATGTCAAAATTATGTTAGTAAATTAAAAGTGGCACATCCTATATTATTAACAAAAGATTCATTTATCACAAAGGTCACGATTGACTACTTCGCTATTGCGGAGGTTGTTAAAATGAAAAGTAAAATGGATAGCTAGGGTTACCTTAATGTAGCTTTCTTTGCAGCGGAATAGATCTAATTTTCATGCATGTTGCTTCCCAAGAACGGTCAACGAAGACGATCTCACTAGGAAAAATTTCACCCTCCAAATCCAAGGATAGCAATAGAGATTCTCAGAGACACATCCTCTCAATTGGGAGAGACAAAAGAGAATAGGGGGGGGGGGGGAGAGAGAGAGCATGACCCAATTTCAATTAACATCTCATATTCACCACATAGGGCGGAACTACTCAATTGTCCATTTTAGTTTCTCTACCATATGTGTCACATCATACAGGAAATGGGGCATACGACCCAACGAGATAGTACAAAAGTTGGAGTGCTATATCAAGCTTCCATCTAACCAACATATCACTTCACTCATAAGCAATTTGGGGTACCCTAAACAATCCAATTACTCCGGATCCAGCACTCTTGATCCCTCACGATGAGCAGTGCTGACCCCTAAACATATGATGTGCTTATGACTACATCGTAACACACATATGACAAGTCGCCTGGGCAATAAGCCACAAAACAAGGGTATAATTCTGCATAGTTTTTCTCTGAGCCCACATATCAATGTGATTAGACTCAACCACTTCTCCAATCATTTCCCGTTGGACCGCATTATCCATGATCCTAGGGAGCACGTTAAAGTAGCGTCATTGGGCATCCTCTTTATGAAATGATCTTAGGTAGAGGGAATCTATAGGATCACCTCAGTTTGATCCAAGTGGCTCACACAGTGACAAAGAAGGAATCCATTCGGTTACTCTGACAAACGGTCATAATAAAGTACATATAGTATGATATATATACTATGAAGTTTCTTCCACTAAGTTTGGGATGTCATTTATAGGATAAAAGATTAAAAAAAAAAAGCATCATAAGAGTATGGGTTCAATGGCATTGTCAAGCATCTAACCTGAATAATTCAGCCCAATCGTCCCCACGGTTCCCACTTGAAATCTCACATTCGGCTATAAGTAGACTATACTGAGATGTGAGATCTATTTGTTTGACTATAGACGGGTCTCATCCTAGCTCTAGTTAAGGCACCAATAAGCTTAAATTTTGTATGTTTGTCTCGCTGTCTATCTCTAAGGGCCAAGGTGAATCACCCATGTGATTGGTTGATTTAAGTCTGGTGACATATTTACAAAATAAAATGTATACATAAGTAAATCACCCAAAAGAAATATATGTCTCATATATAAGTTAATGAGTGATAATACTAATTTTTGTAGAAATGTCCGAACTCAAACACAAATCATTTACATCAAAGTCCCAGATTTCTCATGAGTGGGAAAAATGTCTTGAGCAATAGGCTTGGTACTCGTGGACAAATGTTGCAAAACAACTTCCACTTGCACAACCATGTCTTGAATGTAGTGATATCTTATGTCTATATGCTTTGCTTCCCCAAACTTGGGGTCCTTAGTAAATGCCAAAGCTGTCATATTATCACAGTGTACTAGCATTGCATGTCCTAAATGAGTGATGACTCCAAGGCTTTGTAGGAACCTCCTCAGCCAAATGACCTTCTGAACGTCCACTGAGCACTTGATGTACTTAGACTCCATTGTGCATACAATGATACAAGTCCACTTCTTGTTACTCTAAGATACAACCTTGCCTTCTAAGGTAAATGTATATCCTGAAGTAGATTTGCATTCATCTCTGTCACTAGACCAATCAACATCACTATAGCTTCTCAATCTAAAATTTAAACCACTATTGGTGAGGATGAGATAAATAGTCCCACGAAGGTATTAAAAGAGTATTATTTTCATTGCCTGCCAATAACCTGTCCTGGGTTACTCTGGTAATAACTAACCATGTCAACTACGAAGTATATGCCTAGATGCGTGTGTAGATACCACATTTTGTCACCCCTGAAAGGGCTATGCAATTAAGAGATGGGGAACCCCTGAGATGCAGATTTTCATGTAATTATGGTTGAGGCTACATCCTAACCCTAGGCAGTATACTCTTGCTAAATGAGCAAAAAAGTTTTCAAAACAAATGGTTAATGTATTTGACATATAAAATTAACCAAGACTACCTAAGATATCATAGATCGGTCCTAAATTAAGTCACAAATCCAATTGGACCACACTCCTTGAGTCAACTTGAGCCAAAGTTGTACTAATTCAAAGTCAACAATCGATGCAATTTGGTCGACACTATTTGCACACTGGCCGACGTCAGCTAATTACCAACTATGTTGGCCGAAGTGTAAATTCTGTCGGGTCCAATAATTTTATAAGGATTCTATCAATCTTTGGCTAAATAATGACCCATTCTCATACCTTGACACCAGGGATGTACCTAAACTCAATCTAAAACATGTATGACATCTAGAGAACTGTAGAAAACACATGTGACAAATGTGTTAATTGCTCACACCTTGTGGAATTTACACTTACCATAAATAAACCAAATCTCTCTCTCAGCATGGAAGGAGATTATACCTTCCTTGGTAACCAAGGAGCCTCTCAACTATAAAAATATGACCCCTCCCATATTTTGGAGATCCCACATTCTATCCACACACCAGTTTGAGCTTGCACATACCACACCTAAGCATATACCCTTGCAGCCAAAGAACCCTCTTCACAAAAATTGTATTGGAGTAAGTATTCTCCCTTTCCTTTTTACAAATCTTCATTATGAGTTTTGCATCCATAGTTATTGCACTTTTACTGAGCACTGCTCACTATTGTCCCCAGTATGGTAGCAATGAAATGCAATCAGTTACATTATCTTCCCCTTTTTTTTTTTTTTTTTAACAGAACTTCCTTCTTTAATGTTTTATATTAGGTTGTAATATAGCTATTATACAAATAATTTTTCAATTTTATTTACTATTTATTTTATATTTTCTCCTTTGCTGGCCGAAATAAAAATTGAGATTTCCCTTCAATGGAATTTCGATTGCAGGCCTGCTAAAGGTGTATTTCCTTCTCTCTCTCTCTCTCTCTCTCTCTTTTTTTTTTTTTTTTTTTTTTTTTTTTTTTAAGTCTATTTCAAATTGTACATCAACTCAATATCTTATATCTAAACTAATTTTATTGGATTTTTGCAATTTTATTTCAATTTTCTACCAACGGATTTGTCACTGTTTCACTTCTTTTCCAATGCACTTTTATGTTACATCTTATTTTCATTCAATATGTTGAATACGTAATTAGTCTCATTTGTATACAATGACCCCTAACCACATGTTCAATTTCACATATGCGATGCTCTATAAGATGAATGCTAGGGCTAGCTTCGTCGTTATTTTACATTATCAACATGCTTGCTTTACTTTCCATATACTAACCATGCAAATTAGCTGGATGTAAGTATGTGGATTTGAACCTTTACTTTTTTCGTCCATATTTTCTTTTATTGTGTCTATGATTATGTTGTTTGTACATGTTTAAAACTTAGACGACCCATCTAATATTTGTGTTTATAACTAAGGTAAGAGTCCGATTTTCACCAGGTGGACTAAGGTGCCTAACCCATTCCTCGAAAACCGCAACCTGACACGAATCCTAACCCTTGGTTAGACAGTTCGGATGGAGTTGTTTATAAAATTAAATTTCATTTAACAATGAGTCCTAGACCCTAATCTAGATGGAAACTCTTGTTCAAATGGAGGGACCAATGGTCTCCCAAGACCCCATGATCTTCACAGTGGTGACTCCACTGGGGATTGAACTTGTCAAACTTCATACCAATATTATTAGGGCATGCATGAGTGCATTTTTTGCAAATTAATTGTTTGAGCCTTCTATGCAAAGAACATGTTTGCTAGGGTTTTTTTTTTTGTAACTAACAAACATCATGCATTACACTTTCACACACTTGCTTGCACTATGCATGGCTGCCCATAGGACCTAAATGAAGGTTCGTGGGGCCTCCACGGTGAACACACAACCCTCCATTCCAATTGCTTCAGCTATATCAGAAGGACACGTCAACATACCATTTGAACACCGACTATAAAGGCTGGGTGTGAGGTATATCCGATGCTCCTTGCTATAGTAAGGGAAGCTCATGACCTATTGAAGATCAATTGCATGCATTCATTCCAAATGCAGATTTGGAATGAATAACTTCCCCATCCAAGAGACTTGGTATGGTTTGTGCTGTGTGAACCTTGTTTGTGCGTCATCATTCTTTATGCTACAAGGCATAACATCGAAGGCTTAGACTAGTCCGATCAAAATCTAACAAGGGTACACCTTCTTCTGGCGACACCATTCTCATTCCATGGATCAACCCCGCCTGGGTTAGACAAGGATCTAGACTGGTCAGGAATCAATATTCAAATCCCTTACCTAAGTCATCACCAAATTCACCCATGAGTATCACCGAGGGAGCTTCCGAAAATAGTCAGCTTTAATCTGAGATGGCCAACCATAAGAAGATTATTGGAGATCTAGTCGCTGTATTTAGAAACCAACAATCCCACGTGGTTTGGGGATAATGCTCATCCTAAATGACAAGAGTCAATGAACCAAATTGAGGGAGACCTGGACATGATACATTTGTCAAGACTAAATCACCACCCAATCCTGTGGATGAAACGGTCAAAGAGAGAGCACTCCGAGAAAAAGTGAAATGACTTGAAAAAGGCATTAGAGGCATCAAGGCCTTTGATGAACAAATTGCTAACAACGAAGGATCTACCTTCTTCCCAAACGTTAGCCTATCCCGTAATTCAAATGGAAATCCGAAAAATTCACCAGCACAGGAGACACCAAGGCTCATCTGAAGGCCTTCATTGGCCAACTCAATGTTCAACAGTTTTTTAACGAGCAACTTGGTCAAGCTTTTCAATTCTCCTTAGCGGGACCACCCTACGTTGGCTTATGTCCCTTGATATAGCACTTACACCACACATAAGACGGTATCAAAAGGGCATTTAAGAACAAGTACTCTTACAACATTGAAATGGAAATGACCAGAAGAGATATGGAAACAAGAAGACAAATTCCCAACGAGGGCTTTACCGCTTTTTTAGGCTAAGGCTGCTCTAATTTGGGATCATACATCGAAGAAAGTACAAGTCCAAATGGTGGTCAAGAGCCTCTATGGAGATTACAAGAACTACATGTTTGCACAATCGTTCCTTACTTTTGTGGCATTAGTCGAAGTTGGATTTCTAGTAGAGGAGGTCATATTGAGGGAAACTTACCCATTGTCACAAGATATGGATACCAACCAAACAACGATAAGAAATCATTTCAACCCAAGGCCACAAACAAGGTGAGAGAAGTCAATGTGGTTGTTCCCAATCAAATCAGATTTGCACCCTTCATCCTGGAAGGGAACACTTCTAACAAGCTCAAGAGACAATTCACTGATTTGGGTGTGCCACTATCAGCATTGTACCAAAAACTCCAAGCTAATGACTTACTAACCAAACTCCCATTGCAACCATTACCAGATTCACTTCCTAAATAGTACAAGGAAAAACTATCATGCGACTATGGACAAAAGGGGCATTCAACTAATAGTTGCTACATACTTCGACATGCCATCCAAGATCTATTAGATAAGGGAGAATTTACAGTTCGTACCAAGTCACAACCTAATGTGGTGACGAACCCGGTTCCAACACATGGTGGGAATTCTAACTCAATAAATTGTCTCAAAGATGAAAAGGAGAATGATAACAAATATGAAATCACCATCACCCCCATTGAAGGACAAAGTGACCCACCACTTGCGGAATGAACCAAGGAAATACCCTTGACCGTTGCTGCCCTTGCAATAGGAGAACTCCTATCTGAGGACGTATGCATAGTGAACATCGGTACTGACACTGAAGAGTACGATTAAGTCCCCACTAATGACAAAAGTACTCCCAATCAGAAAGAGGAGGATAATACCAAAGATTTTGAGAATACCCTCTTTGACATGGCAGAGTTCAAAATTGTGTTATACAAGATTGATGCATTCTACAATACTTGCAACATATAAGAGCTCATCGTACTGGGTAAGGAAAGGAATGCATTGCAGGTTGAAAACCAATTCCTCAAGAACAAAATCCACATGATCATTTACAATTGTGAGAACTAGAAGGACACTTGCCTTCTCCATGTCAAAAAGATCCATGAACAAGTGACCACCATTCATTATTAAGTCAATACTCTTCGTACGGTATTTGGTGACCTGGACATATCCATGGACCAAAACTTCATATAACGAGATGATCTTCCTCCGATAATACATAAGGAGCCAATCCTAAAGGCATTACAACAGTTGGAATGAATGACCTTACTAGCTTCAACCTTGGTCGTAGATGTCAGAATAGGAAGGCACATCCCAAGAGCTAAACCTCCAGGAGAGCCTAACATCAGTTTAATCTACATCGACAATGATTTGGAGATAGATGAACTCATTTCAGGATTCAATATAGATTTAGTATTCAATTCTACCATGAAGTGCAATCACATCAAAACCAGGAGCTATAAGGCGTTTAACCTGCCAAAATTAAATGTGGCCAACTCAGGTGAGCTAGCTAGGTAAAAACATAAAGAAGCCAATTCAATAAATCATCTAGAACTAAAAAATGAAGTACTTAAGCAATTGAAGAAGACCCAAACAAGATTTTCTACTTGGGTACTTCTAATGGCTTGACTGGAGCACCGTAAGTGTTAAAGGCCTTGAATAAGGTCCGCATGCCGATTGAGATCGACCCTCTTCAACTACTTGAGATTGTAGGGGCTATCTACGCATCTACCTCTTTAATCTATAATGAAAAAGACCTACTGGTTGGAGGTGCAAGTCACACCAAGGTCTTACACATCATTATTGATTGCAGTGGGATGAGGGTTCCCTATGTCCTCATCGACAATGGCTCAAAACTGAACGTTTGTCCACTTAAGACCCTTAAACAATTAGGGCTAACTGTGGCTGATCTTAAACCCTCCATGCAAGGTATTAAAGCACTTGACAACACTAGGAAGGACATTCTTAGACTCCTATCCATTGACATAGTGGTAGGACTGGAAAAATTTCAAGTCGAGTTCCAAGCAATTGATATACCATCTATCTTCAATATGCTGCTTGGAAGACCATGGCTCCATGCCATCGGTGTTGTACCTTCTTCCCTACACCAAAGACTCAAGTTTCTCTAGGAAGGCAACATTGTCACTATCATGGATGATCCCAACTTTGTAAACAATCTTGTAAACATTGAGAAGGGAGAACCGGTCTCGTCTTCTATCACTTCTAACTACCAGCTTGGTGGATTTGACTTCACACCCGTATTGGATCCATACCTCAACAATTCACCAAAGGAGACATTCCTTTATTGTGCAAACTAGTGAAAATCTAGATATCACCAACATGTTCAAAAGGCTGGGATACTACCCTGACATGGGCTTAGGAAAACTCCATCAAGGATGAGCAACTTGGCTCGAGCTGCCAACTAATGAGAATTATCGTAGTCTGGGATACAACCCTAATAAGGAGACGTATCACAAGAAGGTAAATTCCACTACTCTCAATGGACATTTTATCAAAAAAGGAGACAATTCCACGTGGATTTAATGAACATTGGTTTGATTATACCTCCAAAAGATAAACGCTAGGATTTGAAATGTTTTTTACAAATGATTTCAATTGGTTGGAGCTCACATCACCTAAAGAAGGAACGAGTTCCAAAGACACCTAGCATGGTAATGAATTGGATCTCTAAATGAGAGACATATTCAACAAATCCATAGCCATGATAAGAGAAGAAATAAAGGAGGCTCAAAATCCTTAAGATCTGATCTATTCAACTGAAGGGATGATCCCAAACTAGAGCACAAAGATGAAGTACAACTTCATTAAAGGAGTAGACAAGAGTGTTTTGCAGAGCCGAAGTCCGAGTTCGAGTCCGAGTCCAAGTCTGAGGCTGAATCAATTTCATCTTCTACATTTTTTTGGGTTAAGTTACCATAACACCTTAAATTAGAAGCAACTGAATGTCTCAGTGCCTGAACCTGGCTGACACTAAAGGTAGTTAGTTGGTTGTTCCATTATGGGCTAGTGCATGATGCACAGAAAGGGCAGTAATGTTGACATTTTCCTCAAGCCAAGTAAGGTAAGGAAGCAGTTAAAAAGGTGTGGATAGTGTCCCACATCCAGTGGGTTGAAGGGCTCAGTGGTTTGGGCTGTTGGTGGACATAAATGAAGGTCATCAGTAGGTTTTCCACCTGACCACCGGCCAGCTAGTGAAGCCTGACAGCAGTAACATTTGGAATCTTTATTTATGGGGCCTACACCTCTACACTTCAGACTACCATATTCACCTTAATTATAGGGGCCTATGACTGATCATTTACCCCCTTAGAGGTTTCCAGAAGATGGGAACTACCAGAAGATATAACAGATTAACCCAGTTCCTTTAATTTAAATCCAAAACCAAACAGGCCCTAAGGGATTTTTTATAAATAGGAACCCACCGCCCCGCTCCCCCCTCCCTCTCATTCAACCCTACATAATTTTTGGGTTGAGAAGAAGAAAGGGAGGAGGAGAAGAAAAGAAGGAGAAGAAGAAAGGGAGATGTAGACACCCAATTTTGTCACGCTGCTCTGACTATGATGAAATGTTGATATTGGACGTGACTTCCGGCTTCCAATCAATAGAGATGATGATGGAAACATTTCCCTACCCAAAACCCTAAAAACCCCCACGTGGGAGAGAAGAGGTCAAATTTTGACTTTTTGTATATAAAAAAATCTGGTCAAGATGACTGCATAGATGGATAGTGCTTGGAAATATGGTTCCATCGATATATGGCACGTCAAAATTGGACCGACGGATCTCCCGCGATCATCCCTAGAAAATTATACTTCCTTGTACGTATGCCGTGCACATTGACAGTCCCGCTAGAAACCTGAAAAAATCCACTACCTACCCCAAACACCCTATAATTCATCCTCTATCCACCCAGATAACCCAAAAACACTCCCCAACCTAAAACCTTAGAAACCCTCGTGTGAGAGAGAAGATGGTCCAATTTGACTTTCTATGTACGAAGGAATCCAATCAAGATGATCGTACATACGGATAGTGCCCAAAATTATGATTTTGATGATATATGGCATGTCAAAATCGGATTGACAGATCTCCCACGATCATCACCAAAAAAATCCATAAATCATGCGTGCTACGCGCGTTGGCCAGAAGGCCAGCCCACACGCGTGCTTAGGCAGTAGCACATGGTGCCATACGCCATGTGCCCTACTAGCCTTGCCCAGTAGACTAGGACCCCACAGGCAAAGGTCCGTGCCCCTGTGTGCACAGGCCCATGCCCCAGCTTGCATAGGCCCGCACCCCCGGTTGCACAGACCTGCACCCTCGTGGGCACAGGCTCGTGCCCACTAGTCGGCCAGTCCGAGAGCATGTGCACTGGCCAACAGGCCAGCCCACACACATGCATGTTGGCCAACAGGCCAGCTCGCACACATGCGCGCTGGCTACTGCCAAGCTTGCCTATCTGTTGCCTATGCCCGTGCCCCCTTTGCCAGTTGCTGCCGATGCCATGGTGCCGCACCATGCGCCGCACACCCACATGCCATTACCCGAGCGTCATGGGCCACACACCCATGACATTGCCCACATTGTCTGCCCTCCTATACTAACCATGCCCTGTGCACTTCGGCCTAATCTTACGCGCCACCGACAATGGCCGAGGTTGGTTTTCCGCTTGAAACCAAAAAACCCCTTTTTTGCTAATGATTCTCTCTAAAAAAAAACCCCTTTTATCCATTGGATAAAAGCTCTCTTTCAGCCATTTTGATCCAAGACCCCCTTTTACCCATTAGGTAAAAGCCCTCTTCACCCACTTTAGGAAAAAAACCCCCTTTCGTCCGTTGGATAAAGATGTTCCCTATTTCCCATTGGCTGAAAAATCCTATAAATACCCACCTTCCTTTGGATTTTACACACCAAACAACCCCACCTCACTCCATAATAGTGAAGCTCTGCCCTCTCTCCTCCCCTCCCCCTCTTAAGTTTCTTTGGGTCTTCGGAGCAATCTTCGTCAAGATCTGAAATCTTGTTTGAATCTTCGAAGTGTTCTTCGGGACTTTGAAGATCTTCAATCCAAGTTCTTAGTCCAATCCAATTTTTTCCAAAAGTAGTGTGTTCTTCAACCCCCTCCTTTGAGTTTTCTTGAGTTTTACTAGAAATAGAAACCCCCTTTGAGGTTCTTCGGGTCTACGAAGAGATCTTTGTCAAGATCTGGAACTTTGTTCGGATCTTCAAAGTGTTCTTTGGGACATTGGAGATCTTTAGTCCATTTTAGGTTAATCCATTTCTTTCCAAAAATAGCCATTTCTAGCAGAAGCCCTGTCCGACTACCTTTGAAATCTTTCTAGAAATAGCCATTCCCAGCAGAAGCTCTGTCGAAGTGCCACCTCAGCCTAGTGCTCCCCTAGCCTATCCCTAATAGAAGCTCTATCGGAGTGCCACCTCAGCCTAGACCTCCTCTAGCCTACCCCCAGCGGAAGCTCTACCGAAGAACCACCTCATCTTAAATCCGAAAATAACCTTCCTTAACCAAAGCTCTGTCCGAATCCAAATATGAAAGTAGCCATTCCTAGCCGGAACCCCGTCCGCATACCATCACAATCAACATCTCTCAAGAAAGAAAGTTAGAGGTCAAGACCATCTTCTCTTGAGCCAGGAGAATCCAAAAGACAGTCCAAGCCGATACTAATCAGGGGCCTAACCCTCTTGACCTGAAACAAGTACAGTTTCTCAACCCAATTATGATCATGTACACATTATGTAGACCTTGTTTTAGTGTATATAGTAGTTTGAATTCGATCAATGCATATGTGTGATAACTTAGCCATGCGTGTGGAATAGTAATAATTATGGAGAATGTTCATTCTTAAGCATCTAGTAGGAAGACCAGTCGAACTAGGTAGATTGGGTGCCAAACACCTTCCCAATTTGACAACCTGACACTTACCCTAAATATCTGGACCAGACCAAATTTTGGACCATTTTCTCATGAATTGGGCCCACCCCAGGGTCCTAGGCTCATAATCCTAGGTGGTGACTCCAAACCCCTATTTGTATGATCCTAACCCCCATATTGGAGCATCATCAAATCCCCATCTCGAATGATGAATTTCACATTCTTACAAAATAGGCTTCCACATATCACAGAGCAGCAATACGGTGGTGCGAGGCCTACGGGGTAAGCACACACGACGACACTTATCTCTCCTCCTTAAGAAAAATGTCCAGATACATGACTTAGGGGCAATCCGGTCAGAGTCACGTAAAGTCCCGAGAAGTCTCGAGAAAATCAGGAGGAAGGACACCTAGTGGGAAAAAAAACAAGGAAAGCATGACTTTATTACATGAAATATTTTATGGGAATATTCTTGTTTGAAATTTAAAATGTAACCGTAAGCGTACGGATCAGTGTAGTTACGGGTCGAACACAGGGAGAGCAGCCACTTTATTTTTTTATTTCTTTTAATAATGCGAAAGTGAACAGATTAATGGTTGTGATCTAATTCTAATTACCGTCCTAAACATATGTATCTAAAATAACGTCCTAACCATTCGTCATCTAAGAATTTAAAGACGCAAGCCACACAATTAAAATTAAATAATTAAATAACTGAAAATAAACAATCCACGCAATTAAAAATAAATAAATAAATAAATAAAGAAAAAATGCTGAAATAAAAATAAAGTAAAAGAAAGAGGATAAAGCTAGAGAGAGACTCACAAGTAGGTTTCTCTACTTAGCCCGAGGGATGCATCATAATATGAGCTTCCCTACTTGACCAGAGAGTCACTCTTACAAGGGTTACTCTACTTGGCTTTAGGGAAAGGGAGACAATTAAAATAAAAGCAATAAATTGATGGTTCTATGGCTAGGAGGGGCAAAGCCATCACATACACTAGCCATGAACCTTGGGGGAAAGGAATAGCAATAATGTAACGACTGAAAATAAAAATCCTAAATTAAGAAAGAAAGGGTAGTCAGAAGAGGGAATGAGAGAGGGGAGAGAAAACTACTGAAGGAGCCTACTTACTTGAATCAATGCTTGAACTTGAAAAAAAATTGCTCCACGGCTCGTGATCTTGTCACCTAGATCTAAGCCTAGAACTATAACTTAAAAAACTACAACTCAATTGCATAAATCATAAACATAAAAAGAACTGAATAAAAATAAAAGAGTGCTTGCATTAATTGAAATAAAAAAAACTATTACAAAAGTGATTAAAGCAAAAATAGAGAAGAACTAAAACTAAAGAGTGAGAGAGGGAGAGAGAGAGCAACTAAAAAAAACTAGAAGAAGAATGAATTTTTTTCCCTCCTCTTACATGAGTTGTATTTATAGGGAATGGGGAGGTAGGGTAACAAATTTCTCTTTCCTAAAAGAGAGAAACCCACAATTGATTGTGAGATCTTTTGAGTCCAAAAGTGCTAAGGTGGAGGAGAGAGAAGAGAGAAATAAATTTCCTATAATTTTTTTTTGCTTATTTTCTTTCCTTTTTTTTTCCTAATTTATTTTTCTTCTTTTTCTCTCTCCTAGGGACGATTTTCTTCTTCTTTGTGTGATTTGGACAATATTTTGGTGATGATGTGGAGGAGAGAGAAGATTTGGACAATCTTTGGTTCTCCCTTTTTTTTCTTCTCTTCTTGCTTCCATGATTTTCCTTTCCTTTTTTTATTTTTTTCTTCTTGCTTCCACGATTTTCCTTGCTTCTAATTTGATCTTGCTTCCACGATTTTCCTTCCACGATTTTCCTTTCCTTTTTTTATTTTTTTCTTCTTGCTTCCACGATTTTCCTTGCTTCTAATTTGATGTGGAAATCCCCTCCATGCCCTTAGTGCTTTAAGTGAGTGAAAAGCAGGAAATCTTCAACAAAATCTTCTAAAAAAAACAACCATAAGATTTGAACTTGAGACCTCTTGGTGAGCAAGAGAATTTTGTACACCATAGCTCACCAACTACTCTAGGTAGTTGTTGTTACCAAAAACGAATCTTCAATCAATTAAAGATGTAGTCCATCGATCCTTGTTGGTATTTGGAGTATTCCTTGTACCTCTGGGACAATTGCAAACGGGCTGGTTCTGCATCTCGGTTCAGTTCTGATCCATTATTCTTTTTCTGACCCGAAAAAGAATAATCATTTGTACGGGTGACCAAACGAATGTGTACTTTTAATTGAACACGTCCATCTTGCTCAGAATCTCGTCCTCTTCGCAACCATGGAAAGAAATAAGACCTCTTTACGTGTAAAATTGAAGATATAGCGCCCGATAATCCTTAAGGCCTTGAAAATATAAAACCTGCAAAAAGAGAGTAAAACCCAAGGTAGCTCCATTCTAAATATGTAAAATGCATGTTTTACTACCCTAGATTTCACACATAAATGTGCTCATCAGAATTCCCCCACACTTAGACTTTGCTAGTCCTCGAGCAAAACAAAAAGAAAAAGAATAAAAACAAAAAAAAAAACTAACTCACTTTCGTAGGATTCACGGTTGCACTTAGCATGTGCAACAAGCCTTTAAACCCCTAGGTCACCCCTAGTGGACGAGTTGTGTCTCGTGGGTGTTTGCAGTGAATATACACCCAAAATTCAGAATAAACAAATCCCAACTTTGGCTAAAGGTAAGGCTCATACCGATCCGGAGCAAAGATAATTTCTCTTACAAGGGACCCCCACACTTGAACTTTTATTACCCTTTATCAATTCCAGGCACTAGCATATTTCTTAATTTGGAACTCACCTCGTCTCTTCCAAAACATCCTTATCTTAAGGCAAAACCACTTGTGAAGAAATAGGGAACCAATGACTAAGGCGTTGGAGTGTTTTTGACCAAACATGTTACCAAGCAATAATGGCATTTGCACATTTTTTTTCTCTTTTTTTTTTGAATAATAAACTCTATTCTACTCCACTACTTTTGGCCTGAATGACATGGTGGAGCAAACACCAGACACCCAAGTTACTATGTAGCTTCGCTTTTTGCATATGTCCACAAAGGCAGTGATGCTAGAGTTACTTCAGAAGTTTCCTCCCAAGGAATTTCGATCAAGACACCACGCTTCCTGAGGCGCAATGCCCTGTCTAGTTCCAAAGGAATCAACTCTTATTCTTCTTTATACCACATTTCTCATTTCATTTAAAATTGTGCATTTATCAACCCATGCCAAATTAAAAAGAAGGTCTCAACTCCAAATCAAAAGTACAAGGAACCCACAGACTTACATATGGTCCATCACCATAAAACAGGGGTATCTTATTTTTCAAAAGAAAGTCCCATCTCAAGACACATGCTTGTTTCTTTCTTCTCAACAGGGTTTTTATACGTTCAAAATGGGTACCTTAGTCAAAACTTTTATTTTCATACATCAAGCAACCGAATGGTATGATCATTAGCCAAAAGCCAAAGTAGGACTTCATCCTTAGCAAGCTCAAAAATAAAAAGAAAAACAAACAAAACAAAGTGAAAAAAAAAACAAAAACTGGTTTCCCTCCCCCACACTTAAGTCATGCAATGTCCTCAATGCATGGAAAGAATTAAAAGCAAAGACAATGCAAGGGGGTCATACCTGATTAAAAGTTAGTCATCAGTGTAAAGAGGTTCATGGAGATCCATGACCTCTTCACTACTAGTAGTAGGAAACTCGAGGAACGGTTTCAAACGCTGACCATTAACCTTCGAAATTACCCCTGTTCCTGGATTCAAAACCTCCACAGCCCCATGAGGATATACATTATGAACAATAAATGGGCCATCCCATCGGGATCTAAGTTTACCAGGAAAAAGATGCAATCGAGAGTTGTACAATAAGACCTTATCACCAATTGTAAAGGATTTACGCAGAATGTGTTTATCATGGAAAGCTTTGGTCTTTTCCTTGTAAATCTTAGAACTTTCATAGTCATCATACCTAAGTTCCTCCAACTCAGATAGTTGGAGCCTACGATGAATTCCCGCATCAGACAAATCAAAGTTAAGCTTCTTAATGGCCCAAAAGGCCTTATGCTCCAACTCAACTGGTAAGTGACAAGCTTTTCCATACATCAAACGGTAGGGAGACTGACCAAGGTCAGTCTTGAATGCAGTCCGATGGGCCCACAAGACATCAATGAGCCTAAGGGACCAATCCTTACGGTTGGGATTAACAGTTTTCTCCAAGATTTGTTTGATCTGCCTATTAGACACCTCCACTTGGCCACTAGTTTGGGGGTGATAAGGGGTAGATAACTTATGAGTGACCCCATACTTTTTCATTAGGGCCTCAAAAGGCCGATTACAAAAATGAGTACCCCTATCACTAATTATTGCACGTGGTGCACCAAAGCGGGAAAAAATGTTCTCTTTGAGAAACTGGACCACCACTTTGTGGTCATTAGATTTACAAGGTATGGCCTCTATCCATTTAGAAACATAATCAACGGCCAAAAGTATGTACAAATTCCCAAAGGAATTAGGGAATGGTCCCATAAAATCGATGCCCCATACATCAAAGATCTCAACTACCAAAATAGGGTTGAGGGGCATCATGTTCCTTTTATTGATACGGCCAAAAGACTGGCAGGCAGGGCAAGCCTTGCAAAAATCAAAAGCATCTCTAAAAAGAGTGGGCCAATAAAATCCGCATTGGAGAACCTTTACGGCAGTCTTCTTAGGTCCAAAGTGTCCACCACAAGCATGATCATGACAAAAAGAGAGAATGGAATGTTGCTCATGATCAGGAACACATCGTCAGATAATTTGATCCGGACATATCTTAAACAAATAAGGATCATCCCAGAAAAAGTGCTTAACTTGGGAATGAAACCTATACTTATCTTGGGTGGACCAATGATCCGGAGTCACACCTGAAACTAAGAAGTTGACAATGTCAGCAAACCATGGTTCACTGGACATTGCAAATAATTGTTCATCTGGAAAGTTCTCATTGACTGGAGAATCAACAGTCAAGGAATTGGGAAGCCGGGATAAATGGTCTGCAACTAGGTTTTCAACTCCTTTCTTATCCCTAATTTCTAAATCAAACTCTTGCAAAAGTAAAACCCACCTAATGAGACGGGCTTTGGCATCCTTCTTCTGAACTAGGTATCTGAGGGCAAAATGATCAGTATACACCACCACATGTTAACCAACTAAGTAAGACCGATACTTTTCTAATGCAAACACAACAGATAAAAATTCTTTTTCAGTGGTTGTATAATTGAGTTGTGCATCATTTAAGGTCCTACTAGCATAGTAAATGACAGTGGGCAACTTATTAATCCTTTGACCTAAAACTGCTCCTATGGCAAAATCCGAAGCATCACACATCAGTTCAAAAGGTTCAGTCCAAACAGGTGGTTGAACAATGGGTGCATTGGTCAACTCCTTCTTAAGTTGCTTGAAGGATTCTAGGCACTCTTTGGAAAACTCAAAAGTCTGATCTTTGACAAGTAATGAGGTGAGAGGTCGGGCTAACTGACTAAAGTTCTTAATAAACCTTCTGTAGAAGCCTGCATGCCCTAGAAAGGACCGAACATCCTTAACAGATTGAGGAGGTGGTAAATTATCAATTAAATCCACTTTGGCTCTATCTACCTTAATTCCCTCCTTGGATATTACATGGCCTAAAACAATACCAGATTTAACCATAAAATGGCATTTCTCCCAATTCAAAACCAAATTCTTAGATATGCACCTTTTCAAAACTAGGGAAAGATGATGAAGACATTCAGAATAGGAATTCCCATGAATTGAAAAGTCATCCATAAATACTTCTAAGAATTTTTCGACCATGTCAGAAAAAATGCTCATCATGCATCGTTGGAACGTAGCAGGGGCATTGCAAAGCCCAAAGGGCATACGCCTGTAAGCAAATGTTCCATATGGGCATGTAAAAGTGGTCTTATGTTGGTCCTCTAAAGCAATTGGGATTTGGTTATAGCCAGAATATCCATCAAGAAAACAATAGTATTCATGTCCAGCTAACCTCTCTAACATCTGGTCAATGAATGGCAATGGGAAGTGGTCCTTCCAGGTTGCCGCATTTAACTTCCTGTAGTCAATGCACACACGCCATCCTGTTTGGACACGGGTAGGGATCAACTCATTATTGGCATTAGGAACTACAGTCACACCAGACTTCTTAGGCACTACGTGAACTGGGCTTACCCATTGGCTGTCAGAAATAGGATAAATTATTCCATGATCCAAGCACTTTAGGATCTCTTTCTTAATGGCTTCCATCATCACTGGGTTAGCTCTTCTTTGGGGTTCCGTGGATGGTTTGGAATCCTCCATAAGATGTATATGATGTTGCACAATGGAAGGGCTTATACCCTTGATATCAGCCATGGTCCAACCTAGGGCTTCCTTATTATCTTTTAACACTTTAAGTAACTCCTCTTCCTGGCTAGAAGTCAAATTTGAAGAAATTATTACAGGAAGAGTCTGGTCAGGCCCTAGGAAAGCATACCTCAAATTAGATGGCAACTCCTTAAGATCTAGCTTAGGGGGCTCAACTATGGAAGGTTTGGGAATGGAATTGGAAAAGGGTCCTAAGGGCTCCACGAGTGTGTGAAGACTCAAGACTTCAGAAAAGAAATTTTCACTATCATCATCCAACTCATCCATACACTCTTGGAATTCTGAATCAAAATCAATATCAAAGTTGGTAACTAAATCATCAGAAAAATCCAGAAAATCCTCAAGCATATTGATCTCTTCCTCCATATGTGGTTGCTTGCCAATCCTAAACATGTTAAACTCAACAGTTTGGTTACCAAAAGATAATCTTAGGAAACCATTCTGGCAATTGATTAATGCATTACTGGTAGCCAAGAATGGTCTTCCTAGAATTATTGGGATCTCATCCTTGGTTGAGAATGGCTTAGTATCTAACATAATGAAATCAACAGGGAAAATAAATTCCCCCACCTTTAGTAAGACATCCTCAACCATCCCTTTAGGAATCTTAACAGACCTATCTGCCAACTGAAGAGTAGTTCCAGTGGCTTTCAATTCTCCCAATGCTAGTTGCTTGTACACATGGTAAGGTAAAAGATTCACACTTGCGCCAAGGTCAAGTAAGGCATGCTCAATATAGGTGTTGCCTATGACACAAGATATGGTAGGGCTCCCTGGATCCTTATACTTGGCTGCTATAGGCTGAGTAATTATGGAACTAATGTTACCTGCCAAGAACGCCTTTTTGGGCACACTAGTGATACGTTTGTGAGTACACAAATCTTTCAGTACCTTTGCATAGGCGGGGATCTGGGATATGGCATCCAAAAGAGGGATGTTCACTTCTACCTTTTTGAAGACTTCTAAAATTTTATCCATGGAAGCAGTCTTCTTTTTGTTTACCAAGCGATTAGGAAATGGGACAGGATGAACATAAGGACTGTTAGGGATTTGCCCCTGTTCAGAAGAATCATTTTTGGTTTCCTCAACCAAATCATCTTTAGTTTCAGAAAAATCTTTAGGTTCATCAGACGAACCTGGAACAAGAGGCACACTTGTGTCCTCAACTGAAGAAGAGTTAACAGGAGTAATAGATGGGGAAGATTTAGGAACGCTCTGTAGGTACTCTCTACCACTCCTAAGGGCATAAACAACATTGCATTGGTTAGAGGGCCCTTGTTGAGTCTGACCTTGTACTATATTCAGTGGTGCATTAGTTGGTCCTTGTGAACTAACAGGCTGATGATGCCTAGGGTTAGGCTCTGGTTGACTGGGTAAAGTTCCCTTCTCCCTCTCACGCATAATTGAGACAACTTGAGTAAGTTCTCTCGTAAGATTTTGATGGCTTGTCATGAGGAGGGCCATATTTTTTTCCAAGTCACTTATTCTACTTGCCTCTCCAATGTTGGTAAACCCAGGGGGTTGCTGATAAGATGATAGAAGAGGGGCCCTAGGAAAACTCGCCTGAGGTCCTACATTTGACCTAGGAAAAGTATTTTGGGAAAAAGATTGTTGTGCAAAGGGAGGCCTTTGGGGTCCAGGTTGACCTTGATTATATAAATTGGAAGGTCCTGCTTGGTTACCTTGATTCCAAGAGAAATTTGGGTGATTTTTCCATCCTGGATTGTAGGTGTTACTATATGGATTATTCTGGTATAAGGCATTAACACTATCATTAGAAGTGCCCCCAGAGGTGTTGGGGCATTCTTCTATGACATGTCCAGGGGATTGGCACCAAGCACAAATCTTAACCAAATTGACTGATGATGGCTCTCTAGGAACAATAGCCTCAATCCTCTTGATTAGGCTATCCAAATGGGCTTCCTTGGCTACTATCCCATCCACAAAATATCATTTTCCTCCTATGGTTCTTTCACTCTCTTGGGTTGATTCCCACTCACGGGTTTTGTCAGCTAAGTCAAGTAAGAATTCCCATGCCTTTCCTTCATCTGTAAAGGATGTGAATCCCTCAGGGCACATAGACTCTATCATTTGTTTAGTTGGGTAATCAATACCCTCATAAATTATTTGACATAAATGCCATAGGTCTAGGCCATGGGGAGGGCATTCTTGGAGTAGATCCTTGAATCTCTCCATAAGTTTGGAAAATGACTCACTAGGCTTTTGCCTAAACTGAAGGATATCACTTCTAAGCTTATTGGTCTTGTGAGTTGGGAAAAACTTCTTAAGGAAGACAACTTTGAACTGTTCCCATGAGGTTATGGAATTTGTGGGTAATCCATACAACCACTTCTTAGCTTGGTCTTTCAATGCAAAAGTGATAAACCTAAGCTTAACAGCATCATCAGAAAGCTATTAGATCTTAATTAGAACACATACCTCTTCAAATTCCCTTAGAAATAGGTATGCATCCTCAGAGGTCAACCCATGGAAGTGGGGCAACATGGTGATGTATTGAGATTTGAGTTCAAAATTATTGCCCTGGGCTTGTGGTAGAACTATGCAGGAAGGTTGGGTTGTTCTAGCAGGGTAGAATCTATCTTTCAGAGATTTAGGTGAAGGGTTATGCTGTTGGTCTCCCATATTGAAGGGTTTTAAAGAGAGCAAACGTATAGGGTCACTACTTGTTGGATCTCTTCTTTCTAACCGATTCTTAGTATTACGTACCCACTTAACACTCATGCAACAGAAAAACTTTCCACAACTAAAGTAAGACAAGCACAAAATAATGGATAGCAAAACTTTTTGATGATTTTTTTGATTTTTTTTTTTGCTTTTTGGGAGCTTACCGGCAGGGATCCGGGGTTGCTCAGGTCAATTCCTGAGGTACTGCTACAGGGCGAAACCTGTCTTTATCATACTGTGAGGCATGGCGACCTCCACTGATACAACTATTATTGCAAGTTGTTCTTCTCAGGAATTCAATAAAAGAAAAGGAAAAATATAAAAAAAAGCAAACAAAGCACTCCGATTTACCAAAAGAAAGTGAAAAATAACATGAAACTGTCTCCCCGGCAATGGCGCCAAAAACTTGTTTGAGATTTAAAATGTAACCGCAAGCGTACGGATCAGTGTAGCTACGGGTCAAACACAAGGAGAGCAACCACTTTATTTTTTATTTCTTTTAATAATGCGAAAGTGAACTGATTAATGGTTGTGATCTAATTCTAATTACTATCCTAAAAATAACGCCCTAACCATTCGTCATCTAAGAATTTAAAGACGCAAGCCACGCAATTAAAATTAAATAAATAAATAACTGAAAATAAACAACCCACGTAATTAAAAAAAAATAATAATAAAGGAAAAAATAAAAGCTGAAATAAAAATAAAGTAAAAGAAAGGGGATAAAGCTAGAGAGAGACTCACAAGTAGGTTTCTCTACTTAGCCCGAGGGATGCATCATAATATGAGCTTCCCTACTTGACCAGAGAGTCACTCTTACAAGGGTTACTCTACTTGACTTTAGGGAAAGGAGACAATTAAAATAAAAGCAATAAATTGATGGTTCTATGGCTAGGAGGGGCAAAGCCAACACATACACTAGCCATGAACCTTGGGGGAAAGAAATAACAATAATGTAACGACTGAAAATAAAAATCCTAAATTAAGAAAGAAAGGGTAGTCAGAAGAGGGAATGAGAGGGGGGAGAGAAGACTACTGAAGGAGCCTACTTACTTGAATCAATGCTTGAACTTGAAAAAAAATTGCTCCACGGCTCGTGATCTTGTCACCTAGATCTAAGCCTAGAACTATAACTTAAAAAATTACAACTCAATTGCATAAATCATAAACATAAAAAGAACTGAATAAAAATAAAAGAGTGCTTGCATTAATTGACATAAAAAAAAACTATTACAAAAGTGATTAAAGCAAAAATAGAGAAGAACTAAAACCAAAGAGTGAGAGAGGGAGAGAGAGAGCAACTAAAAAAAACTAGAAGAAGAATGAATTGTGTCTCCTCCTCTTACATGAGTTGTATTTATAGGGAATGGAGAGGTAGGGTAACAATTTTCTCTTTCCTAAAAGAGAGAAACCCACGATTGATTGTGAGATCTTTTGAGTCCAAAAGTGCTAAGATGGAGGAGAGAGAAGAGAGAAATAAATTTTGAGAAATTTCCTAAAATTTTTTTGCTTATTTTCTTTCCTTTTTTTTTTTTCTAATTTATTTTTCTTCTTTTTTTCTCTCTCCTAGGGACGATTTTTTTTTCTTCCTTTGTGTGATTTGGACAATCTTTGGTGATGATGTGGAGGAGAGAGAAGATTTGGACAATTTTTGGTTCTCCCCTTTTTTTCTCTTTCCTTTTTTTTTCTTCTCTTCTTGCTTCCACGATTTTGCTTGCTTCTAACTTGATGTGGAAATCCCCTCCATGCCCTTAGTGCTTTAAGTGAGTGAAAAGCAGGAAATCTTCAACAAAATCTTCTAAAAAAAAACAACCATAAGATTCGAACTTGAGACCTCTTGGTGAGCAAGAGAATTTTGTACACCATAGCTCACCAACTAAGCTAGGTAGTTGTTGTTACAAAAAACAAATCTTTAATCACTTAAAGATGTGATCCATCGATCCTTGTTGGCATTTGGAGTATTCCTTGTACCTCTGGGACAATTGCAAACGGGCTGGTTCTGCATCTCGGTTCAGTTCTGATCCATTATTCTTTTTCTGACCCGAAAAAGAATAATCATTTGTACGGGTGACCAAACGAATGTGTACTTTTAATTGAACACATCCATCTTGCTCAGAATTTCGTCCTCTTCGCAACCATGGAAAGAAATAGGACCTCTTTACGTGTAAAATTGAAGATATAACTCCCGATAGTCCTTAAGGCCTTGAAAATATAAAACCTGCAAAAAGAGAGTAAAAGCCAAGGTAGCTCCATTCTAAATATGTAAAATGCATGTTTTACTACCCTAGATTTCACACATAAATGTGCTCATCACTTATACCCAAGAGTCAACCAGTCTGAATATCACTAAAGAAAGCACCGAGTCTGTCATTGAGTCCTCTGATGTCATTTTCATTCCTATGAATAATAAGTTCAAGTTCATGTATGTTGAGTATGTCATTCCTCTTTTGAACATTAATGAAATTTATGATTCTGAGTATGATTTGCCTCCATTTTTTGATGATGATCTTAAGGAATATCATAACCTAGTAAAACAATGCAAGCCTAACAAAGCCCAAGCCATCCGTGAGGATACTTGGGTTATTAATTTGGGAACAGACTAATGCCCTCAATAGGTTAAGATTGGTGCTACCCTAAATGACAAAGAAGTAACACAAATGATAAGTCTTCTCAAGGAATTCATAGAAGTATTCACCTAGTCTTGACTTGCCTGGGATTGATCCAAGTATTGTGCAACACCACTTGCCAATATACCCTGACGCAAGGCCCATAAAGCAGAAGCCTAGAAGAATGTGTCCTGAATGGAGTGAGAAAATCAAGGAAGAAGTTATGAAGCAGTGGAATGCTGGTTTCCTATAAGTTGTGGAATACCCCAAGTGGTTAGCCAATGGTGTTCCAGTCCCCAAGAAAGACGAAAGGTGTGGATGTGCGTGGACTTTTGAGATCCAACAAAGTGAGCCGAAAGACAATTTCCCATTGACGTGCTTGTTGACAACACGGCAAAGCATGCCTTGTTATCTTTCATGGATGGTTTCTCAGGGTATAACTAGATAAGCATGCATCTTGAGGACAAGGAGAAAACAAATTTCACCAAGTCATGGGGGATGTATTGTTATAAGGTGATGCCATTTGGGCTGAAGAATGTGGGGGCAACTTATCAAAGAGCGGCCACTGTTATCCTCCATGAGATGATGCACAAAGAAGTAGAAGTCTACGTTGATGATATGATAGTCAAGTCTGTAGATCCGCAAGGACATGTCTCCTCCCTGAGGAAATTCTTTGAGAGGATAAAGAAGTATCAACTGAGGCTAAACCCAGTACTGGGATTCCTGATAAGCGAAAGAGGCATTAAGGTTGACACTGTTAAAATCAAGGCAATTCAAGAAATGCCCACATCTCAGATAGGGAAGAAAATACGAGGATCCCTTGGTCGCATCCAGTACATCAGCCGGTTCATACATAAGTTGACTTCTATTTACAAGCCGATCTTCAAGCTGCTGAAGAAAGACCAACCCAAAGAATGGAATGATCAATGTCAACAGGAATTCAACAAGATAAAGGAGTAATTGACGAACCCACTGGTGTTAGTACCACCTATTGCTAGAGAGCCTCTTTTGCTATATTTATCAGTTGGAGAGAATTCCATAGTATCATTATTGGCTCAGAAGGAGAAGGAAAACAGGGTAGAGCAATATATCTACTATTTGAGCAAGAAGTTCCTGGAATATGAGACACAATACATATCTCTTGAGAAGACCTGTACTGCATTAGTCTAGGCAACAATAAGGTTGAGGCAATATATGATGGCATATCTAGTTCGGTTAATCTTAAGAATGGATCTGATCAAATATCTCTTTGAGAAGCCGACTTTGATAGGAAGGATGGCTTGATGGCTATTGTTGTTGTCCTAGTTTGACATCACTTACATTACTCAAATTTCCATCAAGGGACAGGTAGTAGCAGATCACCTAGCTGCTCACCCTACGGCAGATGGAAGAATATCAGACGATGCTTTCCCAGATGAAGAAATAGCCGGGGCTAAAGGAGAAACCACCAGTGAATGGCAGTTGTATTTTGATGGAGCATCTAATCAAAGGAGATGTGGTGCGGGAGTACTTCTGGTAACCCCTAATGGATTATATCTGCCCTCATCTTTTCGGCTCGATTTACCCTACACCAACAACATTGCTGAGTATGAAGCATGTGCGTTGGGACTGGAAATAGCATGGACCATTGGGGTAAAGAAGATCAAAGTATATATGGTGACTTGGCCATCGTCATTTGTCAAGGGAGGTGGAAGACTAGAGATGAAAAAATCAAGCCATACCAGGAGCACTTAGAAGAAGTGGTCAAGCATTTTGAGGAAAACTCTTTTGAATACTTTTAAAGAGATAATATCCGGTTTGTGGATGCCCTTGCCACATTGGCATCCATGGGGGAATGCAATCCCATGGTAAGGGTCCGACCGTTTATGGTAGAAGGAAGAGATAAGCCCATGTACCGGGAGCTATCTGCTCACCCTATTGTATGGAAGATCATAGTTTGCCCATATAATCGATTATATCAAGGAAAGAAGGTTTCCCAGTAGAAGCCACCGAAGGGGGAAGAAGTTTTTGAGAAAATATGCTACCTAGATTATTCTGCAAGCAGATTTTCTATACAAAAGAGCATATGATGGGATACAATTGCTATGTGTAGATGAAGGACAAGCAAGAACCATTATGGAAGAAATTTATCAGGGCCTTTGCAAACCTCACATGAATGCAAGGATGTTAGCAAAAAAGATTCTACAGTTGGGGTATTATTGGAATACAATGGAAGCAGACTATGTTGATTTTGTCAAGAAATGTCACAACTTCCAGATCTTTGCCAACTTTATGCACATTCCGCCAATGGAGTTGCACTCGCTCAGTTCTCCTTGGACATTTTCTACTTGGGGCATTGATGTCATAGGAAAGATCCACCCCAAGGCATCCAATGGGCATGAGTTCATCTTGGTAGCAATAGATTATTTCACCAAATGGGTAGAAGTACAATCTTATTCAGTGCTAATAGCCATCAAAGTGGCAAATTTCATCCAAGAAAATATCATTTGTCAGTATGGAGTACCGTAGGTGCTGATATCTGATCAGGGATCCCATTTTTGGGGCAAGGCAACAAGATTTGCGCAAAATTTGGTATCAAGAGGCATAGGTCCACCACTTATTAGACACAAATCAATGGGGCAATGGAGGTGACTAATAAGAACATAAAGGTAATTATTCAGAAGATGACAGAAACCCACAAGGATTGGGCCGACAAGTTGACATATGCCTTAAGGGCATACTGGACTTCCATAAGATCCTCCACTGGTGCAACTCCTTTCTCCTTGGTTTATGGAATGGAGGCAGTATAACCTATAGAAATCTAGGTGCCATCACTCAAGGTACTCTTGCATAGCTCTTTACTCGAAGGAGAATGGGTGAAAGCTAGACATGATGAGTTCAATTTCTCAGATGAGAAGCAGATGAAAGCCATAGATAACTTGAAGAAGTATTAGCAAAGGGTGGCTAGGGCCTTCAACAAGCATGTAAAGCCCCACCACAAAGAGAAGGGCAAATTGGTTCTTCGAGAATAGAGGACTGTTATTCATGACCTAAGAGGGAAGTTTAGGCCAAATTGGAGCGGCCCATTCATAGTCAAAGAGATATTATCTGGGAAGGCCATAAGACTTGTGGATCTTGATGGAGAAGAAGTACCAGGATTTGTAAATATGGAAACTCAAGAAGTATTATGTTTAGGGTAGAGCACCTGAACTACGCTAGGCCTAATTCCTCGCAAGGGATACATAGGCAACTCGGTGTATGCAAGTACGGTCTTAATAACCTAAAAAAAAGTGAGAGAGAATAGAAAAAAAGAGGGCAAAGGATTCCCAAATTAATGGCCAGAGTACCTAAAAGATCATCCTAGTTTCATTCTTCCACCTGTGATCCTTCCAATCCATTCCTGATTGTAACCTCGCCAAGAATCGCCACCCGACATCATTTATTAGGGCCAGTTCATTCCCCACCCTTGATCAGATAGTCTCGGTGCAGTGAATAAAAGTGATACAAGTCTTGTTGAATATTGGATGTATGAGTATTACTGAAAGTTGTTTCCAACCAAACTAGGACAATTGCAAGAAAAATTAACATGGGCTCTTTGGATGAAACATTGCGGAAGTGGACATTGAAGATAGGCAACAAAGAGTCCAATTTACTACAGCCTATGAATATACAGGTACTGAGCATGATTAGATGCATGAAGTTACACCATGGATTGCTGCGGCAGGCACCTCAGTACTGGGATATAGAGCTCCATGTGTTCAAATTTAGAACAATAGAGATATGCCCCACTATAGAGAAGTTCCAAGCTTGCTTACTTTCTCCTCCCATGGGAAGGTTGTTCTACCCCTCGTTGAAGTCAGACTACTTAAAGAAAATTCAGGACTTCTTTAGATGGAGCAAGGAAGAAATGGTACACTTATTATGGAAATGTTTGACATTCTGAAGGTTTCAAGAGCATTCACCATATCCCCACCACATGACTGAGTTTGCTGTCAGCATTGGATCAATGCCTATCTTTTTATTTTTATTTTTATTTTTATTTATTTTTTATTTTTTTCTGATAGATCGGTACATCTTGTGCACCCTAGGGCGAGGGGCACGTCCCTTCATTATTGAAGTTGTGAAGCAGCTGAAGGAAGGGTGTGATACACCATTTTGGTAGAACTATTTTGAGGACTGGATGAGATGAACTACAAAGGCAAGTTTGGGACAGACTACTATATAGGATGTCCAACAACATTCCAGCTTTGGTTGATAGGGCGGTTGCAGCTACTGAAGCCCTTGGAAAATGACTAACTGAAAGTGACACATTACCAAAATAAGCGGGAGATCCAAGGATTGGAAGCCATTACTGATTGGGCAGGATATCTACAAGGAAAGACTCTGGAAACTGTGAATTGGGATTGCCATTGGTGGCCACAGGCCAACTTTTTGGTGAACACCAACTTTTTGATGAGGACCCTTGGTTGCAACTACATCAGACTAATGGGCCTAACTTACACTTTATTCTATCTCCCCTTGTACATTATACATCAGTATCAGCTTCCCCAAAGAGAGCCTGAGAATATTATGAATTTCCATCCACCATAGGAGTTGACAACGCACATTGTTGGTCATCTTGTTAGGGTTTGGCAAATGTAAGGGGGCATGATCTCGAATTTTGTATTGAAAATTTTATTATTGAACAAAGGTTATGTTAATTTGGTTTACTTTGACCTCAGTTCACACAAGGCCATATGGGACCAAAGGGTAAATTCGTGCATTATCCACAAAGATAACAAGGCAACAAAAATGTGATCCAATTAATAACATCATTTGCATTGTTTTAACAATAAAACAAAGAAGAAAAGAAGAACATGAAAGACAAAAGAGAAGAAGAAAATTTCAATGAAATAAAAGCCTGCATGTAGAGCTTTGACTCAACCATATGGCTATCCATCCTGTCCACCCAGTGTGCCCTGTGCATCCGGCCCATCCTCCTCTATGTAAAGCTGAAGCTCCTCCATAGAAATGGTGGGACCCTCATCGGTCTCCCTGCTCCCAATATCAGATCCACCAGCTCTGAAAGCACGTTGTCCACCTCCAAATCCCAAACCGAACCCTTTGCCTCTATAACTCGGGTTGACGCCTCCATTTCCGAGATCAGGGATCCCACCTCCATACCTGGTGTTAGGAACTCTACTTCCGAATCTAGGGTCGAAATGACGTAGCCTCGCTGTGATATCAACAATGTACAAGTTCTGGCAATAAAACGGTGTTAGCAAGAATCCATTATTAGGAAGGGTGAAATGTTAGAAGGTACCTAGTCCTGGATCTGCTCCGTATGGTGGTATAGACAGGTGTCAAGGCTTTGGATCATCTAGCGGCACTCGGCGTATACAGTAGGGGAGACCTATAACAGAAGAATGTCTAGAGCATGCACAAGAAGGAAAAGAAAGATATATGATGAAAGAGTAAAGGGACTTACCCAGTCAAAGGGAATGGGAAGGCCCATCATTTAGCTAGCCCCTGGCACCCTTGGCAACATGACCTAGATTGTAGGATCCTGTGCATCATAGTACATCTATCTAGGGAAACATGGGATAGAGGAAGGCTGCTCGGCCATATTGTGAACTAGCTCGACACTCATGTGGGAAGAACCCTCTGTGGAATCACCAACTGACCTAGTGGCACTTCGGCCAAGAAAGATGACTGGCCTGTCATACTGAGAAAGAGATCAAGTTAGTTATTCATGAAGAAACCAAAATGTTCGAGGGGAAGTTTAGAAGGTATACCTGAGGGCCGATGGATGTCAGTGGTATACACACAGTCTTCTGCTGGAGAAATTCTTAGTAATCCCGTGCCGGCTCTGTAAAGTGATTCCCCGTGTCCCCAATCAAGGTCACTTGAAACTCTTCTTTAGAAAGTGATGAGCATATTTATGTGTGAAATCTAGGGTATAAAAGCATGCATTTTTACATATTTAGCTACCTTGGATTTTACTCTTTTTTTTAAAGTTTTGTATTTACAAGGCCTTAGGAACTATCGGGCACCACATCACAAATTTTACACGTAAAAAGGTCCCTTTTCTTTTCATGTTTACAAAGAGGACAAAATTTTGAGCAAGATGGACGTGTTGCATTAAAAGTACATGTTCGTTTAGATACCCGTGCACACGATTATTCTTTTCGGGCCAGAAAAAGAATAATGGACCAGAACTGAACCGAGATACAGGCCAGCAATCTGTAGTTGTCCCAGGGGAATATTCCAGATGCAAACAAGATGGAGGGACCCACATGGGGCATTGAACACTCTCTCTCCTCCACTTTGGGCGATTCTCTCTTTTAGGAGATTTTATGAAGATTTTCTCTCTCCTATTTTCCACCTACTTACAGCATCAAGAGCATAGATGAGATTTCCCATTAAATTAGAAGATTGGTCAAAGCTAAGCAAGAGAAATCGTCCAAAGGAGGTGCAAGTTTAAGAAAAAAAAAAGAGTAAAAATAGGAAGAAAAAAGGAAAAAAAGGGAGAAAAATAAAAATCTTTCCTATTTTATCTCTATTGGGAAAATCCCTTCTCCACACTCATGTTTTGGTGATAATAAACAAAGAGTGCAGCTGCTAACCTTCTTGACAGCATACTAAATGAATCATGAGATGAAGAACATCAAAGAAGAACACCAAGATCAAAGCAGCAATTGATTAATCAATACGTTGAAGATATCTCAAGAATGAAGATCGATCGATGTATTGTATCAGTCTCAAGTATCAAGAAAAGAAAGAAGACATGAAGAATACAATGTGCATACAATTGTAAACACGCACACACTTGCATATGCATTACAATGTGTATTTAGAAGACCTTAGGAAAATGACCAAAATGCCCCAAAAAGTTCCCAAAAAGATTGGAAAAAGGCAGAACAAGAAACACAGTTAAAACAGCCTCAAGATCCAATCCGGATTCACTTTTAGTGCAATTTGGACTAGAAGTCCCAATCCGGATTGCACTATCTGTCAAAAACTGACACACAGAGGCATCCTGCTAAATCCGGATGGGATCCAAAAATCTGGATTAATTCGGATTGAAAAATCTCCAATTCAGAGATCCGGATCATGATAAAACTCAATTTCTCAATGGTTATATAACAACTATATTGAATCCGGATCAAGGATCCGGATACGTATCAGGATCCAGATCAGAGAAAATAGATATGTTGGAGAAGTTTCTTATCCTCTTCTTAGTCATTCTTTTGGCTATAAATACCCTCTCTTAGGCACTGATTTAGACACCTCTTCACACAACCATTTGAGCTATAAGCAATCATTATTACTTCAAAAGAAAGAGAGATTGAGAAGAGATAATAGCTTCAGACATTAAAGTCATTGAGAACCTTCAAAGTACAATCAAGCTCATTCATTGCATTCATCCACTTGCACACTTACACAAGAGTTTTTATTCTATACAGGTAACATTGTTCAACTCTTGTAATTTACATTTTCATTTACTTTTCTACTTTCGATTCTCTTGCCGGTACTCAAGAGTGTGTTGAGTTGCTCTTGCTTGGACTCAAGAATGGCTTGACCCAAGAATGGCTTGACCAGAATTAAGACATTGTAAAGGCTTGTTTTTTGCCCGGTAAAAGAAACAACTAGTGGAAATCTCTTAAGGGGTATTGAGTAGATGTAGATTTGTTTAGAATTCGAACTACTATAAAAATCCTCGTGTCTTGACCTTTGATTTCATACATTAATTTTGCATTTTGTCTAAATTAGAATAAATTAAAAAATTGTCAAGCACACTCGAGAAAAACCTATTCACCCCCCTCTAGGTGTTTCTAACAATTGGTATCAGAGCAGGAGCTCAAAATTGAGACTTAATTTTTTTTAAACCGAGTTAAAGATCCATGGCATCTCAACACTAACAAATTGAAGGTCTTAACACATCAATACCTCCATATTTTAATGGTGAAGGTTTTGCCTACTAGAAAAATCAATTCACAAACTTTGTTTGTTCCCATAGCTTGGATGTATCGAAGGTATTTGAGGAAGGGCCATACAAAGCCTATAAGAAAGTAGGAGATGAACTTGTAGAAAAAGAAAGAAAGAATGGATAGATGAAGACAAAATTAAAATTCAGTATAATTTTAAAGCTATTACATTCCTTCAATATGCACTAAGTGACCAAGAATTTAATAGATCTTCAATGTGTGGGTCAGCCAAAGAAATGTGGGAAAAACTTATCGTGACTTACAAAGGAACTTCGAAAGTCAAGAAAGTAAACATTGGCCGACTTAGACATGAGTACGAAAACTTTAGAATGCATAAGAATGAATCTATCTTTGTTATGTTTTCTCGTTTTACTAACTTTGTGAACAAGTTGAAAGCCTTGAACAAAGATTATACTCAGTAGGAGAAAGTAATGAAGGTACTCCATGCATTACCCAAGAAGAAATGGAGGCCAATGGTGACAGCCATCCAAAACACTCAAGATCTAGGAAACTTGAGCCTAGATGAACTCATGGGGATGCTACAAACGCATGAAGTAGAACTTCAAGATGATAAGTTGGAAGAACAAGAAGAATCAAGAGAGACAAGAAAGAAAGCAATAGCTCTTAAAATGACACACAAGTCAGATAAAGAGGAAAGTGAAGACGAACAAATACTACTCCTATCTCGTCACTTCCACAAGTTTTTGAAATCGAAGAAAGGAAGAAAACTCATCAAAGGACAACCCCTCTAGAGATAAAAAAGGTAAGAACTACTCCAATGAGAAATCTAATGAAGTAATTTGCTATGAATGTAGAAAGTCGGGTCACATCAAACCCGATTATCCAAATCTCTTAAAGGAAGGAAAGAAAAAGAAGGCCTACAAAGCCGAAGAAACTTAGGATGACTCATCCGACAATAGTGATGAAGAATCGGGTGATGAACATACTTATCTAGCCTCGATGGCTGCATCTGATCAAGAAGAAGATAAGGTAAACTCCACAAACTTTGACAGCGCGAATTCCATTTGTGAAGAAAATATTGAATTTGATGAATTGTATGATGCTTTTTAAGAATTATACGAAAATAGCAAAAAGATAGTGAAAGAAAAGAAGGCGTTAGGGAAGCAAATAGATAATTTTCAATTTACCTTGAATGAGCTCACCACTTATGTGAGAGAGCAAGAAAATGAAATTAAAGCTCACTTGAAGACTATTGAAAAATTACAAAAAGAAAACAAAGATCTCTCACAAGGAAATGCCAAATTAACCTCAGCTCTAAAAAACTTTACTAAAGGTTAAAGGAACCTTGACACCCTATTGGGAACACCTCGAAGAGATGTTCACAACAAGGAAGGCCTTGGATACAAAGGATCCACTTCTAAATCCAAGGAAAAGGAAAAGACTAATCCACCTCTGAAGCAACGTCAAACCAATCATGCATATTAATATGCAAGAAAATATAGTCATGATCCACAACGACCGCAAAGGTTCTCAAAACCTCAAGGTCAACAGTGGAACCAATGGAAAAGATACAATAGACCTCAAACATACAAATCAAATGATTATTACAATAATAGGTTCTATAAACCTTAACCACCAGGAAGTAACACTAGAGCACTACACTATTTAAAAAATTCCCAATCCTATAGCAACCATACCCAAAACAAAACAAGGACCATATGGGTACCAAAAGGATTTTTTGACTCTAACTTCAATGGACCCAATTGGGGACCAATGCATTATTGATTGTGTTTTTGATAGATATGATTGAAAAGCAAAAAAGATCTTGAATAGTAAATTGACAGTAGTTGCTCCAAGCATATGACCGAAAACTTCAACTTATTCTCAAAAATCAAAAGACATGATGGAGGATGGGTGATTGTGGGAGACAAAGGCAAAGGAAAAATCATTGGCAAGGGCTCTATCAACATAGGAGGTACGACTATATCTAATGTATGCTTAGTTGATGGTCTTGCATACAACTTAATAAGTGTAAGTCAATTATGCAAAAATGGATATATAGTAGAATTTAATGCTTCCCAATGCTTAGTGAAAAATGATAAACTTGATGTTGTCTTGAATGGCATTAAAAGAAATAACATCTACACTTGTGGTTTTATAATGCTAGTAGTATATGTCTTGTATCAAAACATGAAGTGTCACACCCCGTTCTCACAGAACCGGGCCAGTGACTGGGTTAACACCGGTTAACCCAAACCTGCCAGGATCATTAGATACTGTATTCCACCACAGCATACACACAACTAACATAAGCTCATCAGATCAGCGGAAGACTAAGTTTTACCTGTGAATAATCCCATAATACTTGATACCCGAATTGTAATACAATAATTATATACATGTGGGCCCGAGGGCATGATATTTACACAATAAAAGTACAATTCATATATCAAGTATGTAAAGGAAATCATCAAAATAATCAAAGTACACAGCTCGGCTCGGCAACAAAGGCTAGAGCTCAGCTCGGCATCAAGGGTTGAGCCCAGCTCGGCATCACATAGTAGAGCTCAGCTCGGCCTCAAAAGTGGAGCTCAACACGGTCGTCAAAACTGCGGTCCCATAGCACAACTCTTGCACGAGCAGTCAGTGCCGTGCTCTAACTCCTCAGGGGTCCACAAGTCCTCTTCAGGAAACTCGACTGTGGGACCCACCCCATGCTCCTTAGATGTATGACCTACAAAATCATCTAAAAAAAGGGGTGTACACGTTGGATGAGCTCACTAGCTCAGTAAGTGGTAAGATGGACCACACAACAGTCCACACATCAAAACACAATCATATGCACTACATGCCATGCTATACATTTTAAATCACATCCACCTAAGCAACATTACTAAGTCCTCGGTTTTAGTGCTACTACAGCCACAGTGCGCGTATACTCCGGGTATGAGCCGTGAACTCCATCCCGCGATACGCCCATAGGGCTGTCGGAGAAGGCCCACCGTGAGTACTCAGAAAAGTAAAGACAATGCCATCCACCGACTCTCAACAGAAATGTAAATGACTGAAATTAAAGGTGCTGACTCCAGCAATTTAAAAGCAGTACGATTGGCCCTCTTGAATGTACCACCGGGGTTGCCGACTGTCCTATTGACCCGCCGAGCGTTATGTCTAACCGCCACAGTGACCCGACAATCGCGACCACTACTTCCTCCCAAATGATAACCCAACACCTTAACCCCTTTTGGGAAGGGTCGTAGCACGGGATGGTGAAAATCCTAATACCGCATGCTCCTATATGACAATAGTACGATTGTATAGTGCCACCGCGTCCCATTCCACGGGCCACCAATGCACTCGTTTCCAAGCCGACTATAGCATCTAGTCTATCAATGCATCATGCACAATGATATCCACATTCAACATATAAACATCTCATTCAATTGGCATTTAGAAAGTAAACATAGCACACATGCACAACAATGTGAGGAATGACTAGTCTACATAGCATATTCATGATGGCATGAATAGACTAGATATAATTAAAAGAATGCCAAACAATGCCTTGAAACAAGGCCAAACGTCCTCTCCCCACTTACCTGTAGCGTACAAGGATTCCCATTCGGTACGGGTGAGATCCGGTACGAAACGGGTAGGATTTGGTGAACCTAACATAATTGAGCAGGGTTAGTACTTCACCATTTTAGGATCAAAATTAACGAGATCCGATGACAAAATCATGTTTAGAACATTAAAAGAAGGTCGCACGTCCGATTTGGGTCCAATCGGACGTAAGAATCACCTTTGGGGCCACACAGGTGGGTCAGACAGGTGGGCTTTCTGGCCCACCGGTCCTACCCACCGGTTTGGACCGGAAGGTAGGGGTCCACCGGTAGGGCCCATCGGTTCCACCGGCCGGTTGTGCCCGAAGGCCCCTGCCATATCAGGTGGGTGCTCACAGGCGGGTAGGGGCCCACCGGTTCCACTCACCGGTCTTGGCGGGAAACCTGCTATTTCTTCCTAACTTCCTCCATTCTTTGGGGATTCAAATGGGGCTTTTCCCAACCCATTCTTCACACCTTCAAGGTCTTATAGGATGGTTCTAACCTAAATTTAGGTTAGATTCAAGTGATGGGAAACCATCTTACCTTCTTTGCTCAAGAACAACTTCAAACCCTCCAAATCACTTCAAACCCACAATGCTTCTTCCATCTTGTCAATACCTCTTCAAATCCTTCAAGATCAACACCTAAATCACCTATTAAACCTTAGATTCATCATTTCAAAGGGGATTTACAAGATCTCAAGAAACCCTACTCGAATCAAGGGTTTAAGCTTGGGTATGGTGAATGTTCAAAGAACCCAACTTTGCTTACCTCTAACTGTAGATATAGAGTTGAAGATCACTCTTCCAGCACCGGAATGGGAAGATCAAGCTTCGGCGCCACCGAAATCCTTCTCTTCTTCCCCTTCCTTCTCTTCCCTTCTTCTCCCCTTTCTTTTCTCTCTCCTCTTTACTATCCTCACCAACGTACGGGTGTCATAAATGAAAAGAAAAGAAAATCCTAAATGCTATATATATACTTCCTAATTAAATGAATAGTGCACATGGATGGGTCACTCAGGTGGGTGGGTGCACCCACCTGAGGGCCAAAACTTGGGATTTTGACAGAGTTTGGGCCTAGCGCGAACCCCACCCCTTGCATACGATGTAGTATACGTATATACCTTAATATACGCCTACAATACCTACTTTATCCGTACATGGCCTTATGGTAGGTGCATGTACACGGCTTGGGCACTCCCGTCTCTTCTGGCTCTGGCTCGGACTTGTCGGGCCAGCCGATGTTTAAGGTCACCCTTGCCATCATAGTCCATAAGGAGCCCGCTCTAACTCCCTCTGGTTTGGTTCCTGCATGGTTAAACCGGTTCAACCGCGAAATCAGATTGGGTTTAAGAAGTAGGGTATTACATTACCCCCCCTTCTGAAAATTTCGTCCTCGAAATTGCGTACTTGGTTGATAAAAAAGATGAGGGTACTTGGCTTGCATTTCATCCTCTACCTCCCAAGATGCTTCTTCAAGTGAGTGATCAACCCATCGCACCTTTACATAGGAGATGGAGCGGTTGCGAAGGGTTTTCACCTTCCAGTCCAAAATTTCAGCTGGCAGTTCTGTATAGGTCATATCAGCTTCTAGGTATTCTGGCTCCACGGGAAGTACATGAGAGGGGTCATGAACATATTGCTTCAACATGGATACATGGAATACATTATGAACATCCCCAAGTGAAGGCGGCAGAGCAAGCATATAGGCTACTGAGCCAACCCGGGCTAAGATCTCAAATGGTCCAATGTATCTTGGGCTCAACTTCCCCTTTCTGTGAAACCTTTGCAGCCCTTTAGTAGGAGAGATCTTGAGAAATACCTTTTCTCCTGGCTGAAATTCAATGTCTTTTCTGCGGGTGTCCGCATAGCTCTTTTGACGGGACTGAGCTGCTTTAATCCGTTCTCTAATAACGTCGACTTTGTCACAAGTCATCTGTATCATCTCAGGTCCTAACATTCGACGTTCACCTACCTCATCCCAATACAAAGGAGTTCTGCACTTTCTGCCATATAACGCCTCATACAGAGCCATCCCAATTGTAGCTTGGTAACTGTTGTTATAGGAAAACTCCATAAGAGGTATATATTCTTCCCAACTGCCACTCATCTCCATTGTACATGCCCTGAGCATGTCCTCTAATATCTGTATGGTTCGCTCCGACTGACCATCCGTCTGTGGGTGAAAAGCCGTACTCAAATTCAATTGTGATCCCAAGGCACGCTGTAAGCTTTTCCAAAATCTGGAAGTGAACCTTGGGTCCCTATTTGAAACAATGCTCACAGGCACTCCATGTAAGCGCACTATGTTGTCTATGTAAAGTTGTGCTAGTTTGGCTATGGAGAACTTGGTCTTGATGGGAATGAAATGAGCAGTCTTGGTAAGCCGATCAACGATCACCCATATCGCGTCCATTCCCTTAGGTGTAGTCGGTAGTCCGGTGATGAAGTCCATTGTAATCCTTTCCCACTTCCATTCTGGTACTGGGAGTGGCTGAAGAGTACCATAAGGTCGATGCCTCTCAACTTTTACTTTCTGGCAGGTAAGACAAGTCGCCACATACAGAGTTATGGTGACCTTCACGTTTGGCCACCAGTAACTTTGTTTGAGGTCTTTGTACATCTTGGTACTTCCTGGGTGAAGTGAGTACTCGGAGCTATGTGCTTCTCGCACTATTTTGTCTTGTATATCCAAATCATCGGGTACACACAATCTGTCTCGAAACATCAATGCCCCATCATTGGCTAAAGCAAAATCTGGGTCATTCATTGTTTGATCTTGAACCTTAACTCTGATCCATTGCAATTCAGGATCCAAAGGTTGCTTCATTATCACCTCTTGCCTAATTGCCGGATGCACCTATAGAGCCGTCAAGGATACAGTCAACCATTTAAGGTTTTCTGGTTGAGGTTCAAGCTCTACGGTTTCCCCTTCATATAAGAGGGTTTCATCCATTAGCATCGCCTCTTGCACGAGTGGTGGGCTGACTGCTAAGTATGAGAGCGACACAGTCTGTGTCTTCCGACTCAATGCATCTGCCACTACATTAGCCTTGCCAGGATGATACTGAATGTCGCAGTCATAATCCTTCATGAGTTCAAGCCATCTCCTCTGTCTCATGTTCAGATCCTTCTGGGTGAAGAAGTACTTCAGGCTTTTGTGATCACTGTATATCTCACACTTCTCCCCATACAAATAATGTCGCCAGATCTTAAAGGCAAAAATGACTGTAGCTAGTTCCAAGTCATAAGTGGGGTAATTATTCTCATACTCCTTTAGTTGTCGGGATGCATACGCTATTACCTTACCGCGTTGCATGAGCACACAACCCAAACCAACTTTGGAAGCATCGGTATAGACTGTCATTCTGCCTGTGCCTTCAGGAATAGTCAGCACATGGGTTGTCACCAACCTTTCTTTCAATTTCTGGAAGCTCTTCTCACATTCCTCTGCCCAGTCAAATTTCACACCCTTTTTAGTCAACTTGGTCATTGGTGCTGAAATCTGAGCAAAATTCTCAATGAAGCGCCGGTAATATCCAGCCAAACCCAAGAAGCTTCTAATTTCAGTGACACTCTTGGGGATTTCCCATTCCACTACTGCTTTCACCTTAGCAGGATCTACTTCGATTCCGGCTTTAGACACTACGTGCCCCAGGAATCCAACTTGTTCAAGCCAGAATTCACACTTGCTGTACTTGGCAAACAACTGTTGCTCTCTCAACCTCTGTAACACCATTCTCAAGTGTTGAATGTGCTCCTCTTTGGTCTTGGAGTAGATCAAGATGTCGTCAATAAAAACAATTACCCATTTATCGAGCACATCCTGAAATACTCGATTCATTAGATCCATGAATGCTGCCGGTGCATTGGTTAACCCGAAAGATAACACTAGGAACTCATAGTGACCGTATCGAGTCCTAAATGCTATTTTGGGTATATCACTGCTCTTTATCTTGAGCTGATAATAGCCGGACCGAAGGTCTATCTTTGAAAATACTCTGGCTCCCTGCAACTGGTCAAATAGATCATCAATGCGTGGCAATGGATACCGGTTCTTAATGGTTAGCTTATTTAATTCCCGGTAATCGATGCACATACACAAGCTGCCATCTTTCTTCTTGACAAACAGCACTGGGGCACCCCAAGGTGAAACACTTGGGCGAATAAACCCTTTTCTAATAATTCCTGCAACTGCATCTGCAACTCCTTCAATTCAGCTGGTGCCATCCTGTATGGAGCCTTAGATACTGGAGCTGCTCCAGGAGTCAAGTCTATGGCAAACTCCAACTCTCTATCAGGTGGTAAATGTATCAGATCATCTGGGAAAACATCGGGAAACTCTTTAACCACCTTTACCTCTTCTAGAGGTGTAATCCTTGCATCAACATCAAGTACCGATGCTAAGTAACCCTGACATCCACTTTCTAGCAACTTTACCACTTGAAGAGTAGAGACAAGGACCTTCTTCACCCGTTTCATTTTATCTGCTCAGTATATCAATTCTTTCCCTTCGTCATCTGTCACCCTAATCAGCTTTTCAGCACACATCACATTAGCTCGGTGAGTCGACAACCAATCCATACCCAGTATAACATCAAAATTCTGCATATTGAACTTAATGAGTTGTGCATCAAAGTTCTTTCCACTAATTTCCACTGGGCACGACCCATACACTTCCTTCAACTGAATCACTTTACTAGTAGGCATACTAACAATCATTCCATGATCTAGGATCCTGGGTGGCATCCTAAGTTTCTCGACAAATCTCTTAGATGCGAATGAATGAGTAGCTCCTGAATCGAATAAAACATAGGCTGGTATGCCTGATATGTGTAGGATACCTAGTATAACAATGCATATAATTTTAGCAGGTCATCAATATTAATCATAATAAAATTATTAATTTAAAATGTACCTGCCACTACTTCTGTACTGGCCTCATCTTCCTCGGCTGATAGAGCATACATCCTTCCCTGTGGTTGATTCCCTCGAGCTAAGGGAGGTCGAAACGTAGCGGGCTGACTGGAGGGCAAGGCTGGTCTAGCCTGACAGTCTTTTGCATAATGCCCATATGAATGGCAGTTGAAGCAACAAATCTGAGACGTTGGAATTGGGGCGGGGCCCCTTTGCACTTGACCCGTTGTAGATGGAGGTCGAGGTGGCCCTGGAGCTGTAGGTGCAGCACCAGTGTTCGGGCGAAAAGAGGTGGAACCCGAACCACCAACTAGTCTAGGAGGGTAGCCAGATGGCCTATAGGGCTGCCTATACATAGGCCCAGAATTGTACGATCCGCGGTATGCTTTGGAGGTGTTTCCCATATCCGGAAATGGATTTGTTCTCTTCCACAGTCCAGGGGTGAGGGACTGTTCTCCCTTTTGCTTATCCTCCATGGTCTTGGCCTTTTGCACAATCTGGCCATATTCGGTCAAATCCAATACCTCAAGTACAGACCCAATAGATGCTTTTAGGCCTTTTAGGAACCTTGCTGCCTTCTCTTCAGCTGTCCTCATATGCCTTGGGGCAAAATGGAACAAACTCTCGAATTGTTGTTGGTATTCAAGGACAATCTTACCTCCTTGAGTTAAGGCCATGAATTCAGTCTCCTTGCGGTCTCTGAAGTTGCGCGGATAATGGTTGTCCAAGAACAACTCCTTGAACTGCTCCCAAGTGGGTTCTGGATGGGCAGCCAACAATATGGGCTTGGAGGCTTGCCACCAAGAATTTGACTCCTTTTTAAGTTGCAACCTAGCACAAATGAGTTTCTGTGCATCTGTGCACTCAAGCACCTTAAATATTTTCTCTAATTCTTGGATCCATTGGTCCGGTTCCAGAGGGTCACTTCCCACCTTAGAGAATACAGGTGGTAAGTTCCTCTTGAATGACTCCACTACCCTTGACGTATTACTCGTCGTCGGGAAGTTAGGAGCATAAGCAGGATAGTAGGAGTATGGAGGAGGCATCCCATACTGAGGAACACCGAATGGTGGGATTGGAGGTGTACCTCCCACTTGTGGTCCCGTTCCCGACCCTACAGGCGGGTCCTGTGGAGTGAGTACCCGGGGAGGTTGACTCGGTTGAGAAAAGTCCAACTGTTGCTGAATAGCAGTCATAAATGCTTGCTGTTGCTGAAGCATTTGTTGCTGGAAAGCCTGTTGGGACTGCTGAATTATAGTAGCAACATCTCCCGGAGTAATGACCAGTGGAGGGTCCGGGAGTGTAGTCATAGGTGGGTCCCCATGTGCCCCACCCTGACCAAGGGTCTCTGGAGGTGGTGGAGGTGAGGTTTTCCCCACAGAGCGGGACCTCCTAGGATTTTATGGTCGACCGACCGGACGAGGACCCCGCGAGGTACCTCGGGCATTACTACTGGATCTAGTACGTACCATCGTATCCTTGTACCTGGAACATGTCACACCATATTGGTTAAACACCATAGAATTGATTTCGGCACACAATTATATGCCATCACATAAGGTGCTGTAGTATATGATAACCTGCAATTTACCGCAACTTAATTTCTGAGATACAGGGCCAATGCCCTAACAGGTGTGTCAATGGTCCCACTTGACCATAGCACATTAATCATAGGAATAGTAATAATAATAATAATCAATGTAATCATGCTAGGAGGAGAGAAGGGAAAAAATTTTCAAAATTTTTCCAAATTTTCACAACCGGTGGGCTGCACCGGCGGGTAGGGGCCCGCCGGTCGAGCCCGCCGGTCCCAATACCTCAAACTGGTGGGTGGCACCGGCGGGTAGGGGCCCGCCGGTCGGACCCACCGGTCCTGCCCATGTAAAAACACAAACAGGGCCCTACAGACCCTGTTCAGTCTTGTCTCTTCCCCAACTCCTTTCTCTTTCTTCCTCTCTTCCTTAGGCGATCTTGGAGGTCTCCTCGGCGCTTCTACTCGTGAGTCTACTCATCAACTCGGCGCTTTTGAGAAGGTTTAACTCTCCCTCCTTCAAGTAAGTTTCTTCTTCTCCTCTTTTCCAGAATTTCCACTTGGGGTAGAAATGCATGTGTAAGCTTTACTTTAGGTTGTCTTTCCATATTTTTCTCTATAGAATAGTATTTCCATTTGATTGTGATGTTTCTATGGTGGTCATTTGTAGTTTATTTAGGATTTTATCTCCCCATTTGGAGAAAAACCCCAAATCGTGCCCTAGGTTTCCAAATTTGGGGATTTCTTCAATTCTCGCCCCTTTTCTCCAATTGATGATTCCTTTGTGATGCATTTCATTTTCTTTGTGCTTAACATGCTATAGATTTCATGAATTGTCCATTATGGTTGGAATCCCCATGCATTCCCATGAAAAACCCCTCCTTTGTATTGGTTTCCTTGGTTTTCATCACGTACTTGTATTCATGGAACTCCATAGTCTATTTGGGTATGTTTTGTTTTTGCACTTTGATGATCCCGCTACCATGGCATTTCATCTTAGTCCTATGGTTTCTGGTTGTTCTCTATTATGTTCGAATTTACGCATTGGAATCGAATCCCCTCATGTTAAATATGCTCTTTGCTGTCATTTTACTGTTTTGGCATGTTTCTCTGCGTTGTCGCCTACCGTGCATCATGTCCATAGGTTCTCTGCTTGTCGCCTTCTCCATTTTGCAAGAATTTGGGTTTTGGGTGTCCCTTTTTCTGCTGTCATTTTCTTCTCTTTACTTACCCCACTTTCTTTTCTTCTTACCAGGATGTCATCTCGCACCGGCAAAGGATCATCTTCCTCTGGCGGACGACGTAAGACCACCGCTACTAAGCGGAAGAGTACGGAGACCAGCTCTTCAGCCCCCCGCACAGGGCAACCCGGACCTGCCCGGTCTGACCCTACAGACTATGATGAGGAGCACTTCCTTAGTGCAGAGGCAGCATCCAACTGGCCGATTTTCCTGAAGAGGTCGGTGATGATGGAGAAGACAGTGGTAGTCGACGACTTCCACAAGGCTCGGCTTCAGGAGAGGTTCTCAGCACTGGGCTGGGATTCTATCCTCCACGTAGACCGACCATGCTACGAGCAGCTAGTCCGTCGGTTCTACTGCAACTTGGAGGTGTCTTATCCATACGGGGAGTTCACCATAAGCAGCTTGGTGAAGGGGGTAGACATCCAACTGACGGTGGGTACCTTGGCCAGCATCCTGGGCATATCGACGGCTGGGCATAGATACTACAGTCCTCCCAGGAGTAAGCCTCTGGGGCCATTCATGAGCCTGAGACATGGGACTTCATTTATGAGACTATCTGCAGCAGCAGTACCCGTCCGGAGTCCGAGACGTCTTTCTACCCCGAGGTTCACTTATTTGCCCGGTTGGTCTAGTTCAACCTGCTCCCCAGAGGAGGTCATAGGAACCAGGTGGGTTTCATGGCAGCTTTCATCGCTTTCTGCATCTTCACGGCCGCAGAGGGAGGCGGCGAGCACTTGTACCTTCCGTACATCATCCTCAGGACGATGGAGCACCACACTTCCCACCCTGAGGATGGAGGATTCCCCTATGGTAGGATCCTCACTAGGATCTTCGAGTTCTTCAGGGTGGACTTGAGCGGCGAGGAGGGGAAGACTCCGGCTGATAGGTTCGACAGGAGTAACCTCCTGAGGATGGGTCTCCACACCCTCATGGATTCACCTCCGAGAGCAGGAGCTCAGAGAGGTAGGGGTAGGAGAGCTGCCCCTATGGAGGATGTCCACATGGAGGAGGAGTCCAGCGAGGAGGATGAGGACTACGTTCCTCAGGACGAGGAGGATGATCCGGTTGGTGATGGCATACCTCAGGAGTCAAGAGGCCCCGATCCTAGTTCCTCCAGAGCTGCAGCCTCACCCCAGAGAGCCCCACCACCTGAGGGTAGTGCATACGACTTCGAGGGCATGATGTCCACCATGCGGGCCTTGCAGGATGGGAAAGTTCAGTTACTGAGAAGGCTGGACGAGAGTGCCTCCAGAGAGGAACACATCCTGTAGAGGCAGGCTACTTTGGAGAACTCCTTTCTCCAGCTAGGCCAGGACTTGAGCACCACACCTAACACCATGTCCACAGATTTTGGCCGACTACAGAGGGCGGTACGACTGGTGAACGCGAGGTTTGACTATTACGACCACTGCCTCGACATCAACTCTAGGCCTCCGGCGAACGTGGTGATCATCGATGATGACGACGATGACCAGTGAGAGCTTAGCTCGCCCACACCAGCTGTTTATCTGTTTTCCCTTTTTGTAGACCTTGTTTATTTCATTTTTTCTTATTCCTTGTATTTGTACTGTAACTGGACTCATTTATGGAATAATATCTTTTGATAGTGATTTTTCTCTGTGGTGCATTTATTTGTTGAGTTCTTGTATAGTTTGGTTGTGATGGTTCTTGTTACTTTTTATCCTTGTCATATTGAATATGTTGTTTATCAGGTGTTGTGTGTAAAATTTTTGGAAATCCCATTTTACGCCGTTATGCTGCCGAAATTTTGTCAACTAGTACGCGATAGGTTATATCACCAACTTAATTACCTTTTATCTACACTCACGTATGCCATGAATGCAACATATAATGCAACCCTTTTTAATACTTCATTCTTTGGCTTTTACTCTTTAAAGCTTTTACATTAACCCAACCCCATTTCCCTATTATAGAGTCTACGGGATTCTAATGGTATGCTGTGAATGGAGCAGAGCATCACGCTCTGATACCACCGTTTGTCACACCCCGTTCTCACAGAACCGGGCCAGTGACCGGGTTGACACCGGTTAACCCAAACCTGCCAGGATCATCAGATACTGTATTCCACCACAGCATACACACAACTAATATAAGCTCATCAGATCAGCGGAAGACTAAGTTTTACCTGTGAATAATCCCATAATACTTGATACCCGAATTGTGATACAATAATTATATACATGTGGGCCCGAAGGCATGATATTTACACAATAAAAGTACAATTCATATATCAAGTATGTAAAGGAAATCATCAAAATAATCAAAGTACACAGCTCGGCTCGGCAACAAAGGCTAGAGCTCAGCTCGGCATCAAGGGTTGAGCCCAACTCGGCATCACATAGTAGAGCTCAGCTTGGCCTCAAAAGTGGAGCTCAGCACAGCCATCAGAACTGCGGTCCCGCAGCATAACTCTCGCATGAGCAGTTAGTGCCGTGCTCTAACTCCTCAGGGGTCTACCAGTCCTCTTCAGGAAACTCGACTGTGGGACCCACCCCATGCTCCTCAGATGTATGACCTGCAAAATCATCTAAAAAAAGGGGTGTACACGTGGGATGAGCTCACTAGCTCAGTAAGTGATAATATGGACCACACAGTAGTCCACACATCAAAACACAATCATATGCACTACATGCCATGCTATACATTTTAAATCACACCCACCTAAGCAACATTACTAAGTCCTCGGTTTTAGTGCTACTACAGCCACAGTGCGCGTATACTCTGGGTATGAGCCGTAAAATCCATCCTGCGATATGCCCATAGGGCTGTCGGAGAAGGCCCACCGTGAGTACTCGGAAAAGTAAAGACAATGCCGTCCACCGGCTCTCAACAGAAATGTAAATGACTAAAATTAAAGGTGCTGACTCCAGCAATTTAAAAGCAGTACGATTGGCCCTCTTGAATGTACCACCGGGGTTGCCGATTGTCCTATTGACCCGCCGGGCATTATGTCTAACCGCCACAGTGACCCGACAACCGCGACCACTACTTTCCCCCAAATGATAACCCAACACCTTAACCCCTGTTGGGAAGGGTTGTAGCACGGGATGGTGAAAATCCTAATACCGCATGCTCCTATATGACAATAGTACGATTGCATAGTGCCTCCACGTCCCATACCACGGGCCACCAATGCACTCGTTTCCAAGCCGACTATGGCATCTAGTCTATCAATGCATCATGCACAATGATGTCCACATTCAACATATAAACATCTCATTCAATTGGCATTTAGAAAGTAAACATAGCACACATGCACAACAATGTGAGGAATGACTAATCTACATAGCATATTCATGATGGCATGACTAGACTAGATATAATTAAATGAATGCCAAACAATGCCTTGAAACAAGGCCAAACGTCCTCTCCCCACTTACCTGTAGCGTACAAGGATTCCCGTTCGGTATGGGTGAGATCCGGTGCGAAACGGGTAGGATTTGGCGAACCTAACATAATTGAGCGGGGTTAGTACTTCACCATTTTAGGATAAAAAATAACGAGATCCGATGACAAAATCATGTTTAGAACGTTAAAAGAAGGTCGAACGTCCGATTTGGGTCCAATCGGACGTAAGAATCACCTTCGGGGCCACACAGGTGGGTCAGACTGGTGGGCTGTCTGGCCCACCGGTCCTACCCATCGGTTTGGACCGACGGGTAGGGGCCCACCGGTTGGCCATCGGTATGGCCCGCCGGTTGTGCCCGAAGGCCCTGCCCTCTCAGGTGGGTGCCCACAGGCGGGCCAAATGGCCCACAGGTTCCACCCACCGGTTTTGGCAGGAAACCTGCTGTTTCTTCCCAACTTCCTCCATTCTTTGGAGATTCAAATGGGGCTTTTCCCAACCCATTCTTCACACCTTCAAGGTCTTATAGGATGGTTCTAACCTAGATCTAGGTTAGATTCAAGTGATGGGAAACCATCTTACCTTCTTTGCTCAAGAACAACTTCAAACCCTCCAAATCACTTCAAACCCACAATGCTTCTTCCATCTTGTCAATACCTCTTCAAATCCTTCAAGATCAACACATAAATCATCTATTAAACCTTAGATTCATCATTTCAAAGGGGATTTACAAGATCTCAAGAAACCCTACTCGAATCAAGGGTTTAAGCTTGGGTATGGTGAATGTTCAAAGAACCCAACTTTGCTTACCTCTAACTGTAGATCTAGAGTTGAAGATCACTCTTCCGGCGCCGGAATGGGAAGATCAAGCTTCGGTGCCCCCGAAATCCTTCTCTTCCCTTCTTCTCCCCTTTCTTTTCTCTCTCCTCTTTACTATCCTCACCAACGAACGGGTGTCATAAATGAAAAGAAAAGAAAATCCTAAATGCTATATATATACTTCCTAATTAAATGAATAGTGCACATGGATGGGTCACTCAGGTGGGTGGGTGCACCCACCTGTCCGCCCACCTGAGGGCCAAAACTTGGGATTTTGATAGAATTTGGGCCTGGCGCGAACCCCACCCCTGGCATATGATGTAGTATACGTATATACCTTAATATACGGCTACAATACCTGCTTTATCCGTACATGGCCTTATGGTAGGTGCATGTACATGGCTTGGGCACTCCCGTCTCTTCTGGCACTGGCTCGGACTTATCGGGCCAGCCGGTGCTTAAGGTCACCCTCGCCATCATAGTCCATAAGGAGCCCACTCTAACTCCCTCTGGTTCGGTTCCTGCATGGTTAAACCGATTCAACCGCGAAATCAGACTGGGTTTAAGAAGTAGGGTATTACATGAAGACTGTCAACTTTGGCATAGAAAACTAGGCCATGTCAACACAAAAACTCTTAAACAAATTGCTTCTAAAAGTCTAGTAAGAAATATGCCTAAACTAAATTTTGAAAACAAATTGTTTTGTAATGCATGTCAAAAGGGCAAACAAGTAAAAGCCTCACATAAGTCTAAAACAGTAGTATCAACCTCAAGACCTCTTCAACTACTCCACATGGATTTATTTGGGCCAATCTCAACCTCTAGTCTAGGTGAAAAACAATACACTCTAGTAGTAATGGATGATTACTCTAGATACACCTGGACTCCATTCATTAAACATAAAGATAATGTTTTTGGTGAGTTTCTTACTCTTAGTAAAAGGATTCAAAACCAAAAGGGTTGTCTAATCACCAATATTAGAATCGATCATGGTGGAGAATTTGATAATCTACCACAATTTGGTAAACTCTGTGAAGAACATGGAATAACTCATGAGTTCTCACCTCCCACAACTCCTCAATCAAACGGAATTGTAGAAAGAAAGAATAGATTAATACAAGAAACTGCAAGAACCATGATCCAGGAGTATTCACTTCCAAAATATTTTTGGGCTGAAGCAGTTAATACGGCATCCTATGTCCTCAATAGAGTAATAATAAGAAAAATACTAAATAAGACTCCATATGAACTCTATTTTGAAAAAAACACCTAAGGATGACTATTTCAAAGTGTTTGGATGTAAATGCTACTTCTTAAACACTAAAAATCACCTAGGAAAATTTGACTCTAAAGTAGATGAAGGCATCTTCCTTGGCTACTCACAAAATAGTAGAGCTTACAGGGTGTTCAACAAAAGAACACTTGTGGTAGAAGAATCAATAAATGTTAAATTTGATGAATCTCTACCAAACACAACATACAAGCAACCTTCAAATGAAGATGAAGATGAAGTACAAGAAATAAGGAAGAAAATTGAAAGAATATCATCACAAGAAACATTAGAAGAAGAAAACAATGAGTTACCCAAAGAAGTCAAAACAATTAAGGATCACCCTATCGAACAAGTCATAGGTGATTTAAACAAAGGGGTACAAACAAGATCAAGAAATCAACATCTTACTAATAGTGCATTCATATCAACTTTTGAACCTAAAAATATCCAAGAAGCACTAACGGATAGTGATTGGATTATTGCTATGCAAGAGGAACTTAACCAATTTGAAAGAAATAGTGTATGAGACTTAGTTCCCAAACCAAAAGACAAGACAATCATTGGAGCAAAATGGGTATTCCGAAACAAATTAGATGAAAAAGGAGAAATCACTCAAAACAAAGCTAGACTTTTAGATAAAGGATACAATCAAGAAGAAGGAATTGATTTTGATGAAACATATGCTCCGGTCGCAAGACTAGAATCCATAAGAATGTTGCTTGCTTTTGCTTGTCATGAAAATTTCAAATTGTATCAAATGGATGTCAAAAGTGCATTCTTAAATGGTGTCATTAGTGAAGAAGTATATATAGCACAATCTCCTGGATTTGAAAATCCAAAACTTTCCAATCATATAGATAAGCTTAAGAAATCTTTATATGGCCTCAAGCAAGCTCCAAGAGCTTGGTATGAAAGGTTGAGTAAGTTCTTACTCAATAACGGCTACACCATGGGAAAAGTGGATACCACATTATTCATAAAGCACAAAAACAAAAACATAATTATTGTCCAAATATATTTGGATGAAATTATTTTTGGTTCCACTAATGAAGCAATGTGTGATGAATTTAGCAAATGTATGAGTAAAGAATTTGAAATGAGCATGATGGGTGAATTAACCTTTTTCCTAGGCTTTCAAATCAAACAAAATGAAAATGGAATCTTTATATGCCAAACAAAATACATAAGAGATCTCCCAAAGAAATTTGACTTAGAAAGTCAAAAATCCTCTCCTACACCCATGAGCACCTCATTGTCACTATCTAAGGATGAAGACAGTCCTTTAGTCGATGCTACACTTTATCGGGGCATGATAGGAAGTCTTCTCTATCTGACTGCAAGTCGCCCAGATATTATGTTCAGTGTATGTGCTTGTGCACGATACCAAGCCAATCCTAAGAAATTCCGTTTGAGTGCCTTAAAACGCATTTTCAAATATCTAAAGGGCACATCAAACTTAAGATTATGGTATCCTATGGATAATGAATTCCATATCATCAGCTACTCTGATGATATCATTGCTGGTTGTCACATTGACCGAAAGAGCACCAGTGGAACTTGTCACTTCCTAAGATCATGCCTAGTCTCATAGTTCAGTAAGAAACAAAATTCAATTGCCTTATCAACCACTGAAGCTGAATACATTGTGATAGCACAATGTTGTGCACAAATTCTGTGGATGAGACAAATCTTGATGGACTATGGAACTCACTTCAACTCTTCCCCTATCTTATGTGACAGTAGAAGTGTCATCAATCTAAGTAAGAATCCAATCTTACATTCTCATTCCAAACACATTGATGTGCGCCATCACTTCCTTAGGGACAATGTCCAAAAATAAGTGTCGCTTGAGCTTATTGACACAACCAAACAAGTGGTAGTTATTCTTACAAAGCCACTAAGTGAACAAAGGTTTTGTGAGTTACGGGGAGAACTCAATATCATAGACCCATTTGAATAAGTTTATAGGGAGAAAATGACCCAAGCCACCAAAATTTCAAGCCAAAAACTCAAAATTTTGAGAAAAATTGAAAACAGGGCTAATCTGGATCTCCGAATCAGAGAACTCAAGATCCGGACCTCCGGATCTGCCCGAGAGTGAATAAAAACCCTATTTCTGGCTCATTTTGTTTTACTCCTATTCCTCTTCTCCCTTCATTTCTTTCTTCCCAAAACCCTAGTAGCCTCATTTCGACCATAACCCCTAAAAAATATCACTCCACTATACATCCTAGTGAAGAGTTCATCACTCTCTTGCCATTTTCCTCTCACTTCTCTTCCCCATGGCTGACAGACAATAAAAAAGGAAAGGGAAAGCCTCTTCTTCCCATGCTCAAGACGAACCAACAGTTCCTCGAAGAACTTGTACATCTCCACAATTTGTGAGTGAACAAGCACGAGCAAATTGGGAAATCTTTCTCTAAAGAAAGATTGAACTTGGAAGAGAGGTAACTCTATCATCCTTTGCTAACTATGGTTTTCCTGCTAGTCTGTCTATACTTGGTTGGGACAACCTTTTCACTCTTCCCTATCCATGTTTTCCTCGTCTAGTCCAAGAGTTTTATTGCAACCTCGCCTACATTGGAGCGGCTGAGGAACTTACCATTCATTCCCTAGTAAATAGAATTCCCATACACTTCAATGTAGTTGAATTAGCACAAATCTTGGGTATCAGTAACCGTGGTCCCTGTCGATACTGGAAAACTAAGGACCACTTTATTCCTCTCATTGCTCCCTTGACTAAAGATCAAATTTACCAAGGCATTGTTGAACCAGCTAGATACACTACTGTTCTAAAACCTCAGACTAAGGATCTTGTTCCCATATCTCAATCCATGTACTGGATAGTTGGTGACAGTATCATTCCTAAGGGAGGCTATAGGGAAGTTGTTCTATCTACCTCAGCATATCTAATTTATTGCCTTCTACAATGCTATGAAACAAATCTTCCTTACATGCTCATACGTCATATGATCACTATCATTCCCTACAATAAAATATGACTTCCATATGGTCGTCTTCTTGGGACAGTCTTTCATCATTTCAACATTCCTCCCTCTAGTGATGCAATTACTGACAATCCAAATCCAATCCATGCAAATGCCTTCAAACCTATAAGACAGGAAATAGAGGTTGCCCAAACAGATGATGTTGATGAGGAACATGCACATGATAATAATGAAGACCATGATGAGCATAATGATGGATATCATGAGCATCATAAACCTATTGCCCCTAAGGAGACTATTCCCACTCAATCAGGAGATTCATCTACTGATTGGACCACTCGACTGATGCACCTTGAGCAGAACTTCTCCTCACTTAAGATGAATGTTGATCAATAATTCAAGACCACACATGACAAGATTGATGATCTTCGATCTTACTTGGAGCATATGGTGCGGCACATGGGAATTCCACCTCCTTCTCCTCCCCATACTTAAGATTTACTTTATCTTTTAAAACTATTTCTCAGACATGGTTGTTTAAATTTGAATAGTTTTCTGGATTTCTGAATTTTGATGAATGTTGTGATAATTATTAGCTCAACTGACCTATGTTATTTATCAACTTTACTGTTTATGATGCTTCTATGTCTTTCATAATGCATTGTTTTTCATCACCAAAAAGGGGAAGATTATTGGGAAAATCCCTTCTCCACACTTATGTTTTGGTGATAACAAACAAAGAGCGCAGTTGCTAACCTTCTCGACAACATACTAAATGAATCGTGAGATGAAGAACATCAAAGAAGAACACCAAGATCAAAGCAGCAATTGATCAATCAATACGTTAAAGATATCTCAAGAATGAAGATTGACCGACGCATTGGAACAGTCTCAAGTATCAAGAAAAGAAAGAAAACATGAAGAATACAATGTGCATACAATTGTAAACACGCACACACTTGCACGCATTACAATGTGCATTTAGAAGACCTTAGGCAAATGACCAAAATGCCCCCAAAAGGTTCCCAAAAAGATTGGAAAAAGGCAGGCCAAGAAACATTGTCAAAATAGCCTCAAGAACCAATCCGGATTCACTTTCAGTGTAATCTGGATCAGGAGTCCCAATCCGGATTGGGAATCCAGATTGCACTGTCTATCAGAAACTGACACATAAAGGCATCCGGATTACTTTGGATTGAAAAATCTCCAATCCGGAGATCTGGATAATGAAAAAACTCAATCTCTCAATGGTCATATAATGGCTATATTGAATCCGGATCCGGATCAGAGAAAAATAGATCCATTGGAGGAGTTTCTTGTCCTCTTCTCAGTCATTCTTTTGGCTATATATACCCTCTCTTAGGCACGGACTTAGACACCTGTTCACACAGCAATCTGAGCTATAAGAAATCATTATTACTTCAAAATAAAGAGAGATTGAGAAGAGATAATAGCTTCAGACATTCAAGTCATTGAGAACCTTCAAAGTGCAACCAAGCTCATTCATTGCATTCATCCACTTGCACACTTACACAAGAGTTTTTATTCTATACGGGTAACATTGTTCAACTCTTGTAATTTACATTTTCATTTACTTTTCTACTTTTGGTTCTCTTGTCGGTACTCAAGAGTGTATTGAGTTGCTCTTGCTTGGGCTCAAGAGTGGGTTAAACTTGACCCAGAACTAAGATGTTGTAAAGGCTTGTTTCTTGCCCGGTAAAAGAAACAACTAGTGAAAATCTCTCAAGGGGTATTGAGAGGAGTAGATGTAGACTTGGTTAGAAGTCGAACTACTATAAAAATCCTCGTGTCTTGACTTTTGATTTCATATATTAATTTCACATTTTGTCTAAATTAGAATAAATTGAAAAATTGTCAAGTACTCTCGAGAAAAACCTATTCACCCCCCTCTAAGTGTTTTTAACAATCTCCCTATTTCTCCTACCCTCCAATCAAACCTTTTTCTTTCATTTACTCCCCTATTTTCTCTCCCTTTTTCTCCTAATTATTATTTTTCACCTTATCACACAAATTTGGCCAAGAGGTTGCACACAAATTCTTATTTTGTTTATTCCAGATCTAGTTTTTAGGGCTGGTAGTATTTCAAATCAACCAAGCTATCAACCAAGTCTTCAAGTTCAAGTATTGAAGTTTAGGTAAGTAGGCTTCTACATAAGTCTTCTCACCCCCTCTCATTCCCTCTTCTTGCTACCCATCATTCGTAAATTAGGTTTTAAATTTTTAGTTTTGCATTATTGCTTTCCCTTTCCCCTAAGGTTCATAGCTAGATTATGCGTTGGCTTTGCCCCTCTCTTGTCATATCCCACTTCTAGTAGACCCAACTTATCATTAGGAATACTGGTGGTGTGAGTAAGACACATACCTATTTTACAAACCTATCAGGATCTCTGATAGTAGTACTTTAACATTTCACAATCTCACATCACAAACCAACCAAAAGCAGTGGAATCGGAGTATAGTAGTGGAATCATAATAAAATGGGGAAATTATCTAGTGATAAAATACTATCCATAACTGATTTATTCTGTTACATTCATCCATGACTTATAACATAAATTCTAAAATACAAAATCCATAGTTTATACTAAAAGTATCAAAGCCTAATGTACAATCTCACGGTGCAGCGTAAGCATAGTGGTCGCAAGCACAGTCCTGATCATACTCCTTTGCTTTTGCCTTCCATCAATCACTCACACCATACTCTGACCCAGAGGATACTGTGTCACATGCCATCAGTACCACAATACCTGCATCATCATCTAAAAATGGGTGTATACATGGAGTAAGCTTTCCAACTTGCTAAGTGAAGGTGGGGTTCAAGCACATCCAAGCAACAGTCTTAGTAATAATATATGATGCCTGATAGCAGAAATTAAACACATAGTCCATGACGTTCGTGATGTAATTCATTTATTTTATTATCCACCTAACAATACAACTAAGTCTGGTGAATGCTCTATGGCACTTTAGGTTGTATCCCTCGTCTTCGAACCACAATCGACTACATAGGGATACAAACCCTAGTTGTGAATATAAGCCTGCTGGTCCTCGTTTGCATCCATAGGTCACCCAACAAACCCCTGATAACCCCCTCCTGGCTATCATGGTACCGGTACCAATCATTGGCCATGCCTGACAAGTTCCCTCCTCTGGCAAAAATCACATCGTACCGCGGGTGTGGCATTTTAAAAAGGCACATCGAACATACCACAATGGGTTATCCAACACCTTTACCCCTATTTGTAAGGGTTCATAGTATGGGGAGTGATACCTAACCACATATAAGCTACATGCCTTCATAATGATACAATTAGTATGAATTACATGATATTGATAACACATCGGCCACAAAGTGAAACCTTAGACCGTTTACCTAATCTAGCATGCATATAACAATTGAGTATGGACTACACAACACTGGCACCAATCATCAGCCACAAAGCGTATCCATGTCCAAATGTAGTCCTAGAGCACATGATACCGGTAACACATTGGCCACAAAGTGTATTCCGAGACTACAACTAACTCTAATGCACATAATCAATGCATGAATGCAATAAGCGTATGGCAATCACGGCACCGGTACCACCTCGGCCACGCCAGATTCTGTCTCATACATACAACCAAACACACGGCGATCACGGTACAGGTACCACCTCGGCCACACCGGATCCTGCCATATAGATCCATAAACATCTCATATCATAATTTTAAAATGAAACATGTGATAGAAAATCATCATTTGAACATTTAATAATCATGTATAATCCTACACATGTGAGAAATTCTATAATAATAAAACAATCCAAAAATAAAGCAACCATCCCTCACCTTGTTGATCTGTACTTGTGTTAGGGTTAAGATAAGGCCACTAATCAATTGCTCAGTTTTAGTCTCGAGGCACATGTGCGTCGCTATCCTAGACACAAGGGCAATCGTACATCAGTACATGTCAAAAAGATCGTGAGAGGCCCACTTGGGTCACCCCCGAAAGGTACAGACAAGGTTTCTTAGTGACAGTAATGTCACCGAAAACAGGGTATTTCCATAAAAAATATCAGTGTTGTTTCTGGTGGTGATGAAAGAGAGCTCATTGAGCTCTATGTTTCACCAGAAACAACCCACCAGAAGCAGGCCCAGTGGATCCTGCGGCTTGCTTCCGGTGGCAGTATAGACTGTCCACTTGAATTGGGGCTTTCTGACTCGGGCCCGATCACCGAGATTTGTTCTGTGGAGTTTGTAGGGAATGTTCCTAGAACCATTATAAGGCAATAAAACCCTGATTCCACCAAGCCATTTGGGAGATATGTCGATCGAATGATCAAAACCCTAATTGGTCATTTGACAATACTTGTTGCCGGAGCTCGCTGGGATAGGTTTGAGCTCGGCAATAGCACCGGGAGAGTAGAATATGCATTCCCCAACCTCAAGAGGGTTTTTGCACTAAGATTACACCCATACCTAGCCTACCTAGGTCAAAATAAAGAGAGAGAGAGAGAGAGTGGTGGAAGTGAGTGCACTTACCTCCTACAATGATTCCGGCAACTAGGCGGTAGCCAGCACCAAGGTAAGACCTCCTCCTTCTTCTTCTTCCTTCTTCTTCCTTCTTCTCCTCTTTCTCTCCTCTCCTACGTTGGACACAAAGTAAATGAGGAAATGAAATCCTCATTTCCTTCTTATGCGTTAAGTTGGACCTTAGGGTTTGTTTGGTTGTACCTTATTCGGACCGATTGGGTTAATATAGCTTTCGGAGCCCGAGAACCATACCACTTAGGTCCGAAAGGTGCTCACGTCCCGGGGAAAGTGTGAAGGATGATTTGGGATCATCCAAGACTATCCACGATGCGAGTGGTGGGACCCACAGGCATCAAAACCTTGATAGCAACTTGTTGGCTCTCCAGAAGCATTCCACCAGATCTAGGCCCAGTGCTTTCGGTGGCATATTTCTAGTGGTTCTCTTGACTACTTGTTGTCCAACAATTGGTCTTACACTGGCGGTTGCCCTCGGCCGTGTCCATGGTCTTTCAGTAACTTCGATAAGTACCAAGATTTATGTGTGAGGAGTCGGGTCACTTACCGTCTGGGTTCGGAAGGTACGAATCCCCTCGAATTAGATTGGCATGCGATGCACGAACACTTGGGGTCATCTCTCCCACTTCGACAATTGGCGACCATGAGCCAAAATTCAACTGTGCTTCAGATCTCCGGTCTGAGACCTATCACAATAGTTCAAATTAGACGGAGTCAGGGCATGGGTGTAAAATTCCCCCCACCTTACAAGAATTTCATCCTCGAAATTGAACATACCTGAAAAATCAAACAATCCAGGATACTGCTTCATCATCTCATCTTCCCGCTCCCAAGATGCTTCCTGCTCGGGGTGGTTCATTCATTTCACCTTGACAAAGGAAATGGTGTGGTTGGGGAGAACATGCTCTTTCCGATCAACAATCTTCTCCGGATACTCCACGTATGCAAAATCCTCGTCTAACTCATAGGGTATGTAAATCAAGACGTGAGTGGGGTTGGGGATGTACTTACTCAACATGGATACATGGAAGACATCATATGTACCCTCCAACTCTGGTGGTAAAGCTATCTGGTAAGCTACCAGTCTGACCTTTTCCAGTAAATCATACAGTCCCATAAACCTCGGACTAAGCTTTCCCTTCTTGCCGAACCATGTCACTCCTTTAACTAGGGAGATCCACAAGAACACCTTGTCTCCAACTCCAAATTCCAGATGCTTTCTCCTGACATCTGCATAGCTCTTCTGCCTAGACTGAGCTACCTTGATCCCCTCTTTAATCACATTCACCTTCTACTAGTAGCCTATATCAAGTCTGGAACCAAAATATGCCGTTCACCAACCTCATCCCAGTAGAGTGGAGTCTGGCACTTTCTGCCATACTATGCTTTAAATGAGGATATTCCAATGGTGGCTTGATAACTATTGTTGTAGGAGAACTTAATAAGGGAAATGTGCTGATCTCAACTATAACTCATATCCAAGGCACATGCTCGGAGTAGGTCATCTAATGTCTGAATAGTCTTTTCCGACTGACCATCGATCTGTAGGTGAAAAGCTGTACTAAAGTTCAACTGTGTGCCCATAGCTTTCTGCACACATGTCCAGAACTTAGAAGTGAACCTGAGATCTCGATCAGAGATAATACTAACTTGTACACCATGCAATCTGATGATGTTATCAACATACATTTTTGGCTAACTTGTCTATAGAAAATGTGATCTTGATTGGGATAAGGTGAGTTGTCTTAGTCAAGTGGTCCACAACTACCCAAATGGCATCCATGCCCTTCTGTGTGCAGGATAGGCCTATGATGAAGTCCATGGTAATATTCTCCCATTTTGACTCCAGAATAGGTAGGGACTGTAATAAACCATGGGGCCTTTGCCTTTCAGCGTTGACTTGCTGGCATATGAGGCATCTAGACACATGCGTGACCACATCATTTTTCATTCCTTTCCACTAGTAGGAGCCCTTGAGGTTCTTATACATTTTAGTGCTATCAGGGTGAATGGAGTATGGGGCGCTGTGTGCCTCCCTCAAAACTGTATCTCTCAAATCACCATCACTAGGCACACACAGCCTCCCTTTAAACTTGAGAATCTCGCTTTCAGTTATAAAGAAATCTGGGTCCTTTTGGGTTCCTTCCTAGCATTCTGCTATCAGCTTCTACAACTCTGCATCAGTAACCTGAGCTACAGTGATCCTATCCACCAGATTAGGTTATATCACCAATGCCGATGGTGACAAGGTGACATATTCCACTAATAGTTCCAAGTCTAGTTTCCTGGCCTCCTCTATGAGATGCTCATTGGTGGTTAGTGATGCAAGAGTCAGTGATTGGGATTTCTGACTAAGGGCATCAGCTACCACATTGGCCTTTCCTGTGTGATAGTGGATAGTGCAGTCATAGTCCTTCATCAATTCCAACCAACACCTCTATATCATGTTAAGCTCATTTTGGGTGAAGAAGTACTTGAGGCTCTTATGGTCACTGAAGATCTCACTCTTCTCACCATAGAGGTAGTGTCTCCAGATTTTCAGCACAAAAATCACAGCTGCCAACTCCAAATCATGGGTGGGGTAGTTCTTCTCGTAATCTTTTAACTTGCGGGATGCATAAGCAATGACCTTCCTGTGTTGCATCAATACACAACCCAATCCTAGCTTGGAGGCATCACTATATACGACCATACCACCTGTACCGATTGGAATAGTCAAAACTGGAGCTGATACCGACCTTTCCCTTGGTTCCTTAAAAATCTTCTCACAAGCATCGGACCACTTAAATGTCACACCCTTTCATGTGAGTTAGGTCATTGAGGTAGCAATGCTGGAGAAGTTCTCAATAAACCTCCTGTAGTATCTGGCCAATCCTAGAAAACTACGTATGTCTACTACACTCTTGGGAGTCTCCCACTCTAGAACTACCCTCACCTTGCCTAGGTCAACCTCTACACCTTTGTCTGAAACAATGTGGCCTAGGAATGCCACCTGTGACAACCAAAACTCACATTTGCTGAATTTGGCATAGAGTTGCTTCTCTCTTAGGCGTTGCAATACCAACCTTATGTGAACCGCATGTTCCTCTACACTCTTGGAGTAAACCAAGATGTCATCAATGAACACAATCACAAACTTGTCTAAGACATCCTGGAATACCCGATTCATCAAGCCCATAAATGCAGCCAGTGCATTAGTCAACCCAAATGACATCACCAAGAACTCATAATGCCCATACCTCGATCTGAAGGCTGTCTTATTGACATGACTATCCTTGATCCTTAGTTGGTGGTAGCCCGATCTAAGGTCGATCTTGGAGAATACCTTGGCACCCTGCAATTGATCAAATAGATCATCTATCCTTGGCAAAGGATACTGGTTCTTGATGGTTAGATTATTAAGCTCCTGGTAATAAATGCACAATCTCATACTCCCGTCTTTCTTCTTAACGAACAACACTAGTGCTCCCCATAGAGACACACTAGGTCTAATGAATCCCTTCTTCAAAAGATCCTGAAGTTGCACCTGTAATTCCTTCAACTCTGTGGGGGCCATGTGGTAAGGGGCCTTTGACATTGGTGCCTAGCCAGGGAGTAGGTCTATAGCAAACTCTGCCTCTCGATCCGAGGGTAAACTTGTCAAGTCATCCAGAAATACATAAGGAAATTCCCTTACCACATTTAGCCCGATCAATGGCCTAATCTCTATCTCAGTATCCATCATAAATGCTAAGTAGCCTTGACATCCCTTATCCAGTAGCTCCTTTATCTGGAATGCGGATATAATAAACTTCTTGGGTTTCTTAGGCTTATCCCTTTGGAACACAAACTCATCATCGTCATGAGGTCTGAAAATGATTATCTTCTCTGCACTTGGCACATCGGCTCTGTATGTGGACAACCAGTCCATTCCTAAAATTGCATCAAACTCGATCATATCCAACTCGATCAAGTGAGCATTCAGCTTATGTTCATCGATGGTCACTGGACAAGGCTCATACACATAGTTTAGACCTACTACACTTCCTATAGGGGAGCTCACAGCCAAACATTGAGTCAGTCCCTTGGGTGGAATTCTCATCTTCTTTGCAAATGCCGGTGACACAAATGAGTGCGAGGCTCTTGAGTCAAATAACACATGTGCAGGCAATAATGATATTAATAATGTACCTATCACTACACCGGGTGCAGCCTTGGCATCTTCTACGGTCATAGAAAATACTCTGCCTTGTGGTCTCTGGCCCTGTGAGGGCTGTGTTGGTCTAGGGGCCGCATATGTCTGCTGGGGCCTAGGTGGCATAGTGTATGATGCATCACCTGGCCATCGGTGGGAGAATGTCCTCGCTAGATGGCCCAACTGATCATAATAAAAGCACCTCAGGCTCGATCTCGTAGATTGAGATATAGCACTAGATCTGGAGGATTGGGAAGTCTGGCTAGCTTCAGGCTTCCTGTATTGCACCAGAGTTGGGTTGATATAAGGCAGTCGAAAGGGCTTGCTACCTCCCCTGGAATCAGTAGACCCCATTGGCCTCTTCCCCATTCCTTACTGGGCTATAAAATTATCTCTATGCCGGTCCTCAATAGATATGGTCACTTGGACCACCTTAGCATAGGTTTACAGTTTCAACCCCACAATGGTTGACCCAATACTTGGCCTCAACCCTTTCTCAAACTTCTTTTCCTTCACTCTATCACCTCTGAGATGCTCAGGAGAAAAATGGAATAGCTCCTCAAAACATTGCTAATACTCGACCACAGACCAAGAACCTTGAACCAATTGAGAGAACTCCCTCTCTCTCCGATCCCGAAACTTTCCAAAAAATAGTTCTCAAAGAAGGCCCCTTTGAAGTCTTCCCAAGTAGGGTTTGGGTTACCTACCCTCAATATAGGCTCAGTGGCACTCCACCAATCATCAGCCTCATTTTGTAGCTGATAGCCTGCACACAAAATTTTTTGCTCTTCGGTGTAGCCCATTAGCTTGAACACCTTTTCCATACCACCTATCCATCTTAATGGATACAACGGATCTTGGCCCACCTTGGAGAAATATGGGGGCCTAAGTCATTGGAATTTCTCCATCATCTTTGTCAAGTCTGTCTAACCCTTTATATGGGCCTGGGCTATTCCGGCTTCAAGTCTTACACCTTCCCATGCACATTTTGATGCCCTTGCCTATGCACTTATGCCTCACCTGATGTTTGAAGGGTAGACGATATAGCGGGTATTGAAACAGGTGTCGGTGGAGTAGGAGGTGCGGGCGGTGCATTAAGGGCTTCCATTGCCGCTTGGATCCTGGCCATAAACTAGCTTTGACTTTCCTCAACTCCCCATATCATGTTATCCATGATGGAGGCCACATCATATGCAGTAAGTATCGGAAGAGTCGGGGGTGCATTGTGAGGTCTATCCCTATTCCGTGTAGGGGAATCAGGAGGTGATGGGCGTGACTGGGATTGGGATCGAGTGTTTCGGTTTGACATGACTCCTGTGGAGGAATCTGATTAGTTCACATGCATATACAAGGTTGCATGAAATTAGAACACATGTATACATAGTGGGTCCCACACCTATACAATAGGCAAAATTAGGGTTAGGGCATGCATAAGTGGGGTCCACACATATTTGGATTCAATCGCACGCATATCACGAAGGGGGCACCCCATTAAAGCAATAAAATAAAAATCAGATTTGGAAAATGAAAATAATTTATTTCCAAAATAGTCCACCAGAAATAGGGGTGTTTTTCACTGGAATTATGGGCCATTCCACTAGAAATATTAGTTATGTTTCTGGTGGAACTAGCAGAGGCTGAATTGGCAGTTTTCAACTCACTGGAAATAGGTACCGGAACCAGGTCCAGTGTTTTCGGTGGACCTAAAACAGCTATAAATAGACTCAAGTTTGGGTTTTAGTTTACAAAACCCTAATCTAACTCATGGAGAAGGTGTGGAAGTGGACAAGGAGAGTCTTTTAACCCATTCCCCACTTTACTCTTATTATTTCACGATTGATCGGAGCCACTTACGCACCAAAGGTATGTTTCTCCTCTCTTTAACCTAGTTTTGAGATTTTCTTCTTTGTGAGCTTTACCTTCACTTATTAAACTAGGTTTTCATTCTTGAATCCTTAGGAATCATATTGCAAGAATTTCTGGACATCATGTACATACTCGCCATGCCGTTGAACAAGAGGAGCAAGCCGCTGCTACTCAGTTCAACCTAATCTTGTTTCTCTCTGTGGCTGAGCGAGATCGTTGGGAATGCTTCATGCGCCATAATGTGGACCCAGGGATTTATGTAAGGACAAGAGACTTCTGTGTGTTCCATCTCTATTAACACTTTGAGTCGATCGGGTGGTATCGCATCCTAAAACCTAACAAGTACTACTACCTAACACTGGTCAGGTTGTTCTACTCTAACCTGCGATGCATGAAACAAGGTACCGAAGAGATGTGGATCACCTCCTACGTGAAGGGGGTTCAGATCTCCTTTGATATAGGGTAGTTGGCCAACATCCTAATAGTTGACAATGCCGGTGACCTGGTTTATTCTCGCCTCGGACTCCAGCTTATGATTTCCAAAGTCTCGACACCCTTCAAGAGGTAAACAACATACTGACCAAGGAGGCTAGTGGATGTGATCGCATAGTTAAATCCCTGCCACTCCAAAGGTTGTCTATTGAGCAGTCCAGCTGAACGTTCTCCCTACCTGTGGGCACTATGACGAGGTATCCATATTGCATGCCTATGTGACTTACGTTTACATGGGGGCGCAGATACGTCTTCCCTACCTTTTGATGTGGACCATGGTAATTCGGTCTGAGGGAAAAGATCACTAAGTCAGGAACCTATACCATCAGTGGATTTGGAGGGCAAGGGACCCTTGGGCGATGAGGTTACAAATTTCAACCAAGACTCCCTGAGGAATATGACTCTAGATATGAGAGAGGTGACACCTATTCTGGAGGAGGGTGAGTAGCTTATGGAGGTAGAGGGTGGCGGTGCCGGTAATATTGGTGGAGATGCTGGTGACGTTGGTGGAGGTGTTGGTGATCCAGGGGAAGGAGCTGTTGGGGTTGGTGGTGTTGGTGGTATTCCACCACTTGACCCACAGACTATGGGTTCCAGGATTGCTTCCACTTCCTAGGGCACCAGGGGTGCGAGACCTTACAGTCTCAATGATGTTATGGCACACCTGGATAGCCCCACATCACTGTTGAGGCGCATAGATGGCCGCCTCGAGAGCATAGATAGGACCTATTGTCTTATAGACAATAGAGTGGCCTCCCTAGAGGCACAGATGCAGGCAATGATCTTCCACCTCGGTATTTCGGTGCCACATCCAGGAACACATGGTTCGAACCATGCTCAGGGCCGAGGACAGAACCAGTAGCAGCAAGAGTAGTGGACTGTTTGCCACTGTAGTTTTTAGGATTTCCCTTCCATGTTTCATTCAAGTTTGATGTTTTAGGTTTTAGTTGAAATTTTAATTTGCTGTCATTTGCTTTAGTCATTTAAATTCCTAGACTTAGGCTAGTTAGGATTTCCTGCTTTCAGTACTTTATTTTCTTATGTAAAAGGTGTAAGTTGTGTAATCAAGTTCTTTATTTTAATGAAAAGGCTTTAACACCTATGTTTGTCTCCTAGTTGTGCAATTCTATTATTTTTGTCTTTAAGATTTTTATTTAAAATCCTAATTTCCCCAAGTCATGGTTTGGTTGAGATTGTGAGTTAAGGCAGAGCTTCGCGCTCTGATACCGTAGTTGTCACACCACACTTTCAGTAGACCCAACTTATCATTAGGAATATCGATGGTGTGAGTATGACACGTACCTATCTTACAAACCTACCAGGATCTCTGATAGCAGTACCTTAACATTTCACAATCTCACATCTAAAAGCAACCAAAAGCAGCGGAATCAGAGTATAGTAGTGGAATCATAATAAAATGGGAAAATTATCTAGTGATAAAATATTATCCATAACTGAGTTATTCTGTTACATTCATCCATGACTTATAACATAAATTCTAAAATATAAAATCCACAGTTTATACCAAAAGTATCAAAGCTTGATGTACAATCTCACGGTGCAGCGTAAGCATAGTGGTTGTAAGCACAATCCTGATCCAGAGGATACTGGGTCATACGCCATTGGTACCACAGTATCTGCATCATCATCTAAAAAGGGGTGTATACGTGGGGTGAGTTTTCCAACTCGCTCAGTGAGGGGTGGGGTTCAAGCACATCCAAGCAACAGTTGTAGTAATAATATATGATGCACGATAGAGAAAATTAAACACATAGTCTATGATGCTCGTGATGCAATTCATTTATTTTATTATCACCTAATAATACAACTAAGTCTGGTAAATGCTACTACGACACATTAGGCTGTATCCCTCATCTCGGAACCGCCATCGACTACGCAGGGATACAAACCCTAACCATGAATAGAAGCCTGTCGGTCCCCGTATGCATCCATAGGTCACCCAGCAAACTCCTGATAATCCCCTCCTGGCTATCATGGTATTAGCACCAATCATCAGCCACGCCTAATAAGTTTCCACCTTCGGCAACAATCACATCGTACCATGGGTATGGCATTCCAGAAAGACACGTCGAACATACCACAATGGGTTATCCAACACCTTTACCCTTGTTGGCAAGGGTTCATAGCATGGGGAGTGATACCTAACCACATATAAGCTACATGACTTCATAATGATACAGTTAGTATGAATTACACGATACCAGTAACACATTGGCCACAAAGTGTAATCCATCTCCATATATAGTCCTGGGTACGCGATACTGGTAACACATCGACCACAAAGTGAAACCCAAGACTGTTTACCTAATCTAGCATGTATATAACAATGGAGTATGGACTACGCAACACTGGTACCAATCATCGGCCACAAAGCGTATCCATTTCCAAATGTAGTCTTAGAGCACACGATACCGGTAACACATCGGCCACAAAGTGTAATCGGTGACTACAACTAACTCTAATGCACATAATCAATGCATGAATGCAACAAGAAAATGGCAATCAAGGCACCGGTACCACCTCAGCCACAGCGGATTCCGTCTCATACATACAACCAAACTCACGGCGATCACAGTGCCGTACCACCTCGGCCACACTGGATCGCCCCATACAGATCCATAAACATCTCATATCATAATTGTAAAATGAAACATGTGATAGAACATCATCATTTGAGCATTTAATAATCATGTATAATCATACACATGTGAGCAATTCTCTAATAATAAAACAATCCAAAAATAAAGCAACCATCCCTCACGTTGTTGATCTCTACTTGTGTTAGGCTTCAGATAAGGCCACCGATCAATCAACTTAGTTTCGGTCTTGGGGCACATGCACGTCACTATCCTAGACACGAGGGAAATCATACATTAGTACGTGTCTGAAAGATCAAGAGAGGCTCACTTGGTTCACCCCCAAAAGGTACAGACATGGTTTCCCAGTGACAGTAATGTAACCAGAAACACCCACCAGAAATAGGGTATTTCCACCAAAAATATCAGTGTTGTTTCCGGTGGTAGTGACAGAGAGCTCATTGAGCCCCATTGTTCACCAAAAATAACCCATCGGAAGCAGGCTCAGTGGATTTGTGGCTTACTTCTGGTGGCAGTATAGACTGTCCACTTGAATTGGGGCTTTTCGACGTGGGGCCCGTTCACCGGGAATTGTTCCATGGAGTTTGTAGGGAATGTTCCAAGCATCATTCTAACCCAATAAAATCCCAATTCCACTAAGCCATTTGGGATATACATTGATCGAACGATCAAAACCCTAAATGGTCATTTAGTAATACTTGTTGTCGGAGCTCACCAGGCTTGGTTTGAGCTCAGCAACAGCACTAGGATACTAGAATACTCATTCCCCAACCTCAAGAGGGTTTGTACACTAAGATTACACCCATACCTAGCCTAACCTAGGTCGAAATGAAGAGAGAGAGTGGTGGAAGTGAGTGCACTTACCTCTGCCAGGCGACAGCCGGCACCAAGGTAAGACCTCCTCCTTCTTCTTCATTCTTCTCCTCTTTCTCTCCTCTCCTACATTGAACACAAAGGAAATGAGGAAATGAAATCCTCATTTCCTTCTTATGTGTTAAGTTTGACCTTAGGGTCCTTTTGATTGTACCTTATTCAGACTGATCGAGTTAATACAACTTTCGAAGCCCGAGAACCCGACCACTTAGGTCTGAAAGGTGCTCATATCATGGAGAAAGTGTGAAGGATGATTTGGGATCATCCAAGACTGTCTACAATGCGAGTGGCAGGCCCCATAGGCATTAGAACCTTGACAACAGCCTATTAGGCTCTCTAGAAACAGCCCACCAGATCCAGGCCTAGTGCTTCTGGTGGTATATTTTCGGTGGTCAAGACAGCTTGCCGTCCAACAACTGGTCTTGCATGGGTGGTTGCCCTCGGCCGTGTCCATGGTCTTTCGGTAACTTCGATACATGTCAAGATTTATGTGTGAGGAGTCGGGTCACTTACTGTCTGGGATTGGAACGTACAAACCACCTCCAGTTAGATTAGCATGCAATGCATGAACACTTGGGGTCATCTCTCCCCCTTCGGTAATGGGTAGCCGTGAGCGAAAATCCGACTGTGCTTTCGATCTCCCGTCCGAGACCTATCACAATAGTTCAAATTAGACCGAGTCATGGCACGGGTGTAACATCTCTAGCCATAGAACCATCCTTTTATTGCCTTTACTTTTAGTCATTCACTTTACCTCCCTTCCCCTACAGCTAAGTAGAGCAGCCCTTGTAAGAGTAACTCTTTGGTCAAGTAGGGAAGCTCATATTATTTATGGTGCATCCCTCGGGCTAAGTAGAGAAAACTACTTGTGTGCCTCTGTCTAGCTTTGTCCCCTTTATTTGTACCTTTATTTACTTTTCAGCACTTTTACTTTTAGTTATTTTCTTTTTAATTGCGTGGTTTGAGTATTTAAATTCCTAGATGATGAATGGTTAGGGTTAGACGTGAATAATTAGGTCATTCAATTTTTATTGCAATTTAAATTCTAACTTCCCTAGTTGTGTTGGTTAGGACATTTTTAGATGCAATTGTTTAGGGTAGTAGTTAGAAATAGATCACCATAATTAATCTGTGCATTTTCGCATTACTAGAAGAAGCCTAGAATAAAGTGGCTGCTCTCCTTTTGTTCGACCCGTTAGCTACACTGATCCATATACTTGCGGTTACTTTTAAATCTCAAACAGAAAGCATTTCGGGATTATGCATAGATGGAGGAGGGGTGATGAGGAACCAATGGACCGTCCGAATCAAACCTTTGTCTGGCAACTCTCTCTTCGTGATACCAGGCGGAACCACTAGGACCCTTGAACAAGACACAGAGACTGATGAGCCTCCTAGCCTTGTCTTGATGCTCTACTGAAGGGAAGGTCATTGTCTGCAAGGGAGTCCAATTAACCTGCAAAGGTGAGAGGTCAATATTGAAAAGAGTTAACAAGGAATGCAACGTGGAGAAAGAAATAAGGCCATACCTCAGTAATCCGATTCAGGACGTCCCTTCCTATGGTGGCAATAGGGAATGGGTTGCGGATGGTCCTGACTACACCCCATTTTTGGCTGAGAGGGAAGATATCATGGTCTACATCTGCTAAGGGAGAAGAGAGAAAATCCAAATGCTTATACGCCTAGGGCTGTAGGAGGTAGTTGTCAGTCAACACCAGAGCAAGATAAGGCAAATAATAATAAGTATGTCAGCTCAATGGTTCTCACCTAAAGAATGTAAGAGGCCCTGTACAAGCTTGAGTCACCCAGGGCCAAATGGTTCATCATCCTTAAGAAATAGGCATAAGCATAGGCACCCCAATCATATCTCTGGATATTCTGGAGGTCACTTAAGTAATAGGAAAAATGGAGATCCACCCTAGCCAAAGGGTTGCTGAACAAGCACTGGACAACTCAGTAGAGATAGACGCTATGAAGAAATGGGTCCTTCTCCACTCGAGGGGTAGATATGATCACTTGCTTCTCAGTCCAGAATTTGTGGATGGTGGAGAGAAGGATAGTGGGCTTATCAGAATCAATGGCGGTGAGGTCAAAGATAGTGGATCTATCAAAGGGGGTGGACAAGATGGGCTTGTCACAAAAAGGAAGACCAGTCAAGGCATAGAAGCAGAGAGGGGAGATTGTCATCTCATCCATAAGAAGATGGAAGGTATGGGTACTAGGCTACCACCTCTTGGTGAGGGCCCAGGTCAGCTCGACATCCAACTTCCTAGCACAAGGATGGAGACAAGGACGGAATGGCATATTGAGGATAGTCCGTTGCATGAGAAGGTGGGGATGGTTAATCCAGGACCCGATGTTGTTAGGGCAATCGTACTTCTGGTACATGGGTTCAACTTGAGCCTACCATAACAGGAAAGTGTTCTAGCATAAGCATCATGAAGCAGATTGCTCAAAAGACGTTGGTAGGCGTACATGCATGAGCATACAAACATTCATTGCACTAACATGAGCATGTAGAATAGGCATTCATACATAAGCATAACATGAAACATACATGAGCATGACATGCATTCACTTAGTCTAAGCATTGCATAGCTCGAACATGTATTCACATAGCCTAAGCATTCAAAGTTTGAGCATGCATGAGTATACATAGGCATGGAATAATTTAGACTAAACAATCATCAGCACATATGCACAAATTCATGTAGCAAAATAATTTTTCTTAAACAATAAAAAATAATAATAAAAAATAAAGAACAATAAAAAAGAAAAAAAGTGTAAATAATAAATTTTCTTACCCACTCTCATTAGGCAAAGTTGACCCCAAATACCATGCTGTGGCACCACTCTAGGATGACGAGTCAGCTAACCTACCAACAACTCTCCCACCACGTGAGCACTTGCGTGGCCCCATCAGAAGACTTTTTGTGAAAAATTAGAACATTAGAAGAGAGAGAAGAGAGCACCACGTCACATGTGGAGCAAATTGGCCCCCCTATTTATAGGAGGAGCCACATGGACTCTTAGGCCCGTTGGGAGTCTCGTAGGCTCGCCAAGAATCTCACGGGCCCATGAGATATTCCATGGACCTGTGAAGGGTAAAAGGAAAAAAGAGTGTCTTAGAGGAAAAAAGAAATAAATATAACAACATAATAAAAAAAAATGGAGTAGGGAATCCCACTGGCCCGCCAAGAAAAAAATAAACAAAATAAAAAAACTGCCAGAGAAAGAAGAAAAAAGAAAATAAAAGAAAATAAAAGCAGAGAAAAAGAAGAGGAAAATAAAAATAAGTAAAACCACATGGGCTTGTGAGATTTCTCATGGTCCTGTAGGGTCTAAAAAAAATGGAAAATGAAAAATGGATGAAAACATAATATAAAAAAGGACATCTCTTCCCAGTGGATTTGCCAATTTTTTTTTTTATTAATAAATGGTTCACTCACTTGGGTGTTGGACATCCAAGACCTTCTATTGAAACCATAAAGATATTGTTTGATCATTGGTGTCCAGCTTAGTATAACGGGACACCCTCAGCAACCGCAAGATATTATTTGGTCTCCACCTTAGTACAATGGGACACCATCAGCAACCCTAATACATTGTTTGACTCATTGTTCAACCCAGATACCTTTTGGCTCAGGGTTTCCAGTTTAATACAATCGGAATACCATTGGACAACCTAGGAACTTTTGGCTCGGGGTTTCTAGTTTAATACAATCAGAATACCATTGGATGACCTAGAAACCTTTTGGCTTGGGGTTTCTAGTTTAATACAATCGGAATACCATGGATGACCTAGATACCTTTTGCTCGAGGTTTCCAGTTTAATGCAACTGGAATACCATTAGATGACCTACAGACCTTATAGCCCAAGGGTTCCAGTTTAATACAATTAGAATACCTTTGGGTGACTCAGAGACCAATTATAAGTTGAATTATTGTGTATTGACATCTTGGCAGGAAGCCAGGAATCGATCGGGGATTTCTATACAGTGGCACAGGTAAGATTCTGACTCTCTAGTTGATATTCCTAGATAGGATCATATTAATTTCTTGATTAGTCGATAATTTAATTGATTTCAAAATTTACCGATGAACTATCCGCCCATGTTTGCACATTTGCACCTCCACCATCATTGAGCACACTGGCGGCAGTACTTGCTCATGGAGACCTAATTTGGGAAGATATTTTCTTTGCCTTTTGTCTTAGCATAGCCCTTGGCCAAAGAGGGGCATTATCTAGACACCCAATTTTGTCACCCACCCTGATAGTGATGACATACAGGGAATGATCGAGGTTCGTGCTTCACATCGAAAGGGAATCTAGGCCTTTGATGATGATCCAGATGACGACTGCAACTCAAGAATTGACCCTAAACCCTAACTCAGGCTTGAACCCGGCAGTGGTCTGAATCAACTTGAAACCCTAATATAGCTCGAAACCATAATTCGGCCTCGGGCTCATTTCAGACCTGATCTTGTGGCACCCGATACTAACATGTTGTATATTGACGAATTGATTCTAAGTACTCTCCAATAGTGCAGGAATGACATGAATAAGGACTACCAAAAAAACTCCCAACTAGAAAAAGGGTCCCCTCTTTGCTATTCTTGATTTATACTAGCAGATAAGGAGCTCAAAACCCACACCATTGGATAGTGCTCAGAAAGATGATTCCGATGAAATATCGCAAGCAAAAATCAGACCATTGGATCTCCTAAAATCACTCCCAAAAGTCAAAAATGGGGATCGACGGTCCGATTCAGACCAAACCCCTTTCGGGCCGACCATATTTTTGATGGGCCTGCTAGAATCCTAATGGGCCTGCCAACTTTTTAGTCCAAAAATGGAAATAAAAAAATAAAAATGAGGAAGAATAAAAGTTATATAATAATATTTTTACTAAAAATAGCTATTGAGGAGACAATCTTGATGTGTCTGCCAAAATTCTGGCAGACCCACCAATTTCCAAATAAAAATGATATGATTTGGGTGTTTAAAACGTGGAGAAAATCATTTTTGGAAAGGATCTTTGCCGCGCCCGTGAAAACCTACCATTTTGGATGACATGCCCATTTCTATTTTAGATAGACACGTAAAGGGGTTGGCACCTATAAATAGTGTCTTCCTCTCCACGAAGAAAAAGGACACAGAGAAGAGAGAAGAAATTGGAGAGAGTGAGGGAAAGAAAGAAAGAAAAAGAAGAGAGAGAGAAAAAGAGAGAAATAAATTGTGGAGTGTGGGTGAAGAGATTTCTCCATTTCCCACCCTCGGGAAGGAAGCCAGGGTTGAAGTGCCACCAAAGGCCTTGATTCTTAGAAGAAGTTAGTCCCGTATGAGTCAGGAATCTTCATTGGAGTCGTCGAAGCATCAGCCGGAGTCCGTCCTCTTAACCCAAAATAGGGGTCAAGGTCAGGTATAATTTTGTAACAGAGTAGACATAATGTAGACTTTACATTAAATATAGTAGGTGTATAGTATTGTATATTAATAACATAGTAATGCATGCGGGTTAGGATCTAAAAGGGAAATGTTCGAAAATCAGCATCTAATAAGAAGATCGGTTAAACCAGGTGAAGTGCATGCCTAACACCTTTCCAACTTCATAACCTGGCTCTTACCCTAATATTTGGACCAAACCCAGTCAATCTCGGGTCCGTCCTTATAGAATGGGCCCACATCCCGGCTCCTAGGACCTAACCCTAGATGGTGACTCCAATTGTTTATTATTGTTCATTTTAGAAGATACCTGAGGCGAATAGCCCCTGCGAGATAGGCCCCACATGTGTCTTTGATGAGCACATTTATGTGTGAAATCGAGGGTATAAAAGCATGCATTTTACATATTTAGAATGATGCTACCTTGGGTTTTACTCTCTTTTTGTAGGTTTTCTATTTTCAAGGCCTTAAGGACTATCGGGTGTTGTATCTCCAATTTTACAGATAAAGAGGTCCTGTTTCTTTTCATGGTTGTGAAGAAGATGAAATTCTGAGCAAGATGGACTTGTTGCATTAAAAGTACACATCCGTTTGGTCACCCGTACAAGTGATTATTCTTTTCGGACTAGAAAAAAGAATAATGGAACAGAACTGAACCGAGATGTAGAACTAGCCCGTTTGCAGTTGTCCCAGGTGTACAAGGAATATTCCAAATGCCAACAAGGATTGATGGACCCCCTTGAGTGGTTGAAGATTATTTTTTGGTAATAACAACTACCTAGCGTAGTTGGTGAGTTGTGGTGTGTAAAAATCTCTTGCTCACCAGGAGGTCTCAAGCTCGAACCTCTTGGCTACCATTTTTTGGAGATTATTTTTTTGGAAGGTTTTCTCTCTCCTACTCATCACTTAAAGCAAGGAGGTCGGCCAATGGAGAGCGTTGTGCGCAAGTTTGAAGAGAGAGAGAAAAAGAAGGAAATAAAAGCGAAAAATAGAAAAAGGGGAAAAATTAGGAAAAAAAAAAAGAAAAATCATCCAAGCTTCTCTCTCCCCTACATTCTTTCCTATTTTCTCTCTTCTCTCTCCTTCACCACACAAATTCAATCCAAGAGGGGTCCACGCTTGGTCGTCCTTCTCATTCTCTCCCCTATCTTCTCTTTTTTCTCTCTTCTCTCCCAATTTCCACCTCATCAACAAGAATCTCAAAAAATCCTCTAAACTAGGAAACCGAAAATCGTTGTAGTCCCTCCCATTCTCTGTATAATAGAATCAACACAAGGATAGGACACACTTCTCTTTTAGGGTTTTCTCTCTTTTTCTAGTTTTCTTCTTCTAGGTTTTTAGTTGTGCTCTCTTTCTCTCTTTAGTTCTTTGTCTTTGTTTTTTATGCAAGCACTTTTGTAATCTTTTTTTTTATTTTTTATTATTAAAGCGAGACTTTTATTTTGATTAATGCAAGCCTTTTATTTTATTGTTGAAGTTACTTAAAGGTGTAATAATTTTAATTTCTAGTTCTAGGCTTAGTTCTAGGTGACAAGAACAAGATGTGGAGCATCTCTTTCAAGTTCAGTTTTTCTATTCATGATTTGTTTTTTCCAGGCCTAGCAATTTCATGTTTGATTTAGTTCAGATCTGGTTTTTAGGGCTAGTATATTTCAAATCAATCAAGTTATTTTAATTCAAGGATTCAAGTATTGAAGTTCAGGTAAGTAGGTTTCTTCATAAGTCTTCTCACCCCTCTTTCATTTCCTCTTCTTGCTACCCCTTCATTCTTAATTTAAGATTTAAATTTCAGTTTTTACTTTGATGCTTTCCCTTTGCCCCAAGGTCCTTGGCTAGATTCATGTGTTGGCTTTGCCCCTTTCTAGCCATGGAACCATCCTTATATTTTGATTATTTATATTGCATCATTTTCCCTAAAGCCAAGTAGAAAAGCCCTTATAAGAGTACTCTCTGGTCAAGTAGGGAAGCTCATATTATTTATGGTGCATCTCTCGGGCTAAGTAGAGATACCTACTTGTGTGCCTCTCCCTAGTTTTATTCCACTTTTTATTTTATTTATTTACTTTTCAACACTTTTACTTTTAGTTATTTTCTTTTTAATTACGTGGTTTGAGTATTTAAATTCCTAGATGATGAATGGTTAGGGTTAGATGTGAACGGTTAGGTCGTTCAATTCTTATTGCAATTTCAATTCCAATTTCCTTAGATGTGTTGGTTAGGTCATTTTTAGATGCATTTATGTTAGGATGGTAGTTAAAAGTCGATCACCATAATCAATCGTTACACTTCTGCATTACTAGAAGAACCTTAAAATAAAGTGGTTGCTCTCCTTATGTTCGACCTATAAGCTACATTGATCTGTACGCTTGCAGTTACTTTTTTAAATTCAAACAGTCTTCCAGTGAGGATGCGACGGTGCTGGGCCCGCAAGCGGTGCACGTGACCCACACAGCCCCTAATTGGTTTGGTAGCTTTAACTGCAAGTTGGTTAGAATGTCAATTTTGGAAGTGACAAAATCAGACTAAGGTGTGAAACGGTGTGGTTTGGTTTATTAGTGTCAGAAGTAGAAATCAAAACCGAGTCTGGATCAACTCCCTACGTGGGGAGAGTCACATGGGATCCCACAGGATTTCAATTTTAGAACAACCAATGTTAAATGATGTGATTTCAGTTAAATGGTGAAATCATAACCAACTCTGGATCAACTCCCAACATGGGGAGTCACATGGGATCCCATAGGATTTCAACTTTTAAACAATCGATGTTAAACAGTGTGGTTTCAATTAAATGGTGAAATCATAATCAACTTCGGATCTGATCCTCACTTGGGGGAGGTAATCCTCCTCACATGGGATCCCACTACTCAAAGGGGCATTTAGACCACAAGTTAAAGCAATTAACATACCATTGCCTCATGGTTTTGATATCCTATAGTCGATAATATCATATGTGGGAAGGTCACCACATGGGGAGAGGATCCAAACTCATTAAAATTGAATCATTTGTTAAATCGTCCTAGTTTTTTAATTCAGTTTCCCTGTTTGTAAATGGTTTCAGTTTACCATTTTAAAAGGGTTTTGCTCTTTTTTTATTATCAGTATATGAGGTCAATGGTCTTTAAATGGTTTGTACATAAAGGAACTTGACCTTGTGTTAATCAAAATGGACATACAAAGTAGAGCCTTGAGCCTCATATATTGTTCAACTATCTGAACACAACCTTTCAAACTAGAAAAATCGATGAAAGGAGCAACTTCATCGACCACATAAGCACTAAAATTCCCAACATGAAGTGCTCTAATGCAGAGACCTAAATTTCTCTCAAATCCATCGCCATCTGCTCTTCACAACCTAAAGGATAAGACCAGAACAACGAAACTTATGAAACAAACATCCACCGACTAAAGGCTCTCTTTGGTATTATTTATATTTCTATTTATTATCGTAAAAAATCATTTGTGATAATAAAGTACGGACAAAAAATAAGAGTCATTTGGTTACTATTTATATAGTAGATTGTCTATCTAATTAGAAATTGGTTTGGTAATTCCTATTTGTAGTATATGTTCACTAAGCATGAAATTTTAATTGAACAACATGGGATTCCAAGTTACAACATTTCAATATGGCATTCATTCAAACACCTATGGGCACTATTGATCTTCCCACATTGAACACTAGTGGTAATGTCCTATACATGATTCTTATTGTGGGAGGATGCTCATCCATCACACCATCCTTTGTGGAAATGCTGGAGCACTTGATGTGCTTATACATTATGGTGCCGATGTAGAATCCCCAGTCAAAACCACTAGAAAAACTGAATTCTGTCACATACACATGGTTGCACAACTTGGGTAGACTGAATCCTTATAGATGTTGGTTGTGATCTCATCTCCCAAATATATTTGGTCTCACCCTCCTCTTCCTGATACATAAATAGAACAAAAAGCTTGCAAATCTATCTCCTATGAGCACTCTATCTCTCTCCTATTAAAAACACAGGGTTAAGCGACCCCAGGTAATATCTCACCCTTTTTCCTCTTTCTTTCCTTCTCACTCTATATCTCTCCCATAAGAAAACCCATCACCTGAGAACCATCTTATCTCAGCATATTCTAATCTCGATGTTGTATTAGAAAAGTTGATTGGCGGCTGATGTCCCCGTTCTGCACAGGTAGTCAAGTCAAGAAAGGCCCAGAGCATACCTTGGGGAGGATTCTTCGATGGTCTAGCCAGTCTCCCTTGCAATGATAATGAAGTGGGGTGAGGGGAGAGAAATAGAATATGAAAAAAGTGAAGTGACCATACCTTAAGTGTCTTCCTCTATTTATGGTGTAAGATTCCCATAGATGGTTATTCGTTCTCCCTTGTTGCGAAAAGATTGGGTTTTGATCCTTTCTTGACCAGTCCCCTTACTTAGGTGTGTGGAGTCTTCCCTAAATAGGATGCCCTTATTCTCATGTTTAGGAGAGGTTGGGGTAGAGTATCAGTGTGTCACAAACAGATGATGGGGACTCCACGATTTGATGCGGTATTCCTTCCTCTAACAACCCTCTTGGGCAGTTGTATTTATTACTTGATACCAGTGTTGACCATCTATTGGTATGATATCTTTAGGTATATCACATGCCCCTACTCCTTTGGCCCTTTATGGGCTATGAAGGAGTAAAAGCTTGATTTCATCTTTCGCTTCCTTTAGTCGAGGTTTTACTAGGACTTTGAACACCATTTGGGGTTCTGTCTGTCCTATTTTGTCATTTATGGGTGGCTATTTGGCCTATTCATCTCAGACTCATTCTAGGTGTCTACTTGCCTACCCAACATGGTCTTTTCCATTATGGGTGGCTACTCAACCAATTCAGCTCAGATTTGCCATTCTAGGTTCCTACTCGACCTATGTTACACCTGTGCCCTAATAGAGTCAAATTTGAACTTTTGCATTAGGTATCACGCTGAATGTCATCAACACCAATGACTTCTAGATTGTAAAAATCTATTTTCACAAAGTGAGGGATGACCCGACCTACCAATGTGTTTCTTTCCTGAAGTATTGGAAGCGATACAAGTTTTCCAAGCCTAAGCGGTGAGTGACCTAGCACCTCCCCACTAGAGTCACCGCACGTCTACATGTAGTGAAATTTATTGAGAATACCTTGCATGCATCCTTAGAGAATCTCCCTAGTGATTGGAAAAATTTGGACAAAATGCTATCAAATACAGCACTGGGAGGACCACCGGAAATAGCCCACCGACGGACCACCTCCATCTGGTGACATCCTTCCTGTGGTGCTTTTGTACAAAAATGGCTTAAATGCTCGTGGGTCTCGCTACACGCATCGTGGCTAGCTCTGACCAACCTCCCAAACTACATTACATCTTTCCCCCATGACTTGCACACCTTGTGAATCTAAGGTGGTGGGCCCCTATGACCCGACCAATGACTTAACCCGTTTTGGTCCCGAACAGGTGCCTCGGCAAACACGCCCTAAGGCCACTCTCTATATAAGGGAGAAATTAGATCATTTTCTCATTTCTCACTTGAACTCAAAGTGGGAGAGGGAGATAAATGAGGAAAAGGAGAACGAGAAGAAGGAGAAGCAGTGGGAAGGAGCTCCTAGTTGCGTGTGTTGCCAATTGCCGAAGGTAGGTGCTTACCTCCCCAAGCCCATTCTTCTTCCATTTTTTGTTTTTGGATTGTTAGAAAACCTGGGATTCCTTGAGTTAGAGGGGTACACCTAGACCATAGTGACTTCTGATAGTCGGAATGATGTGCATTGCACTCCCCAACGTGTTTCCTGAGCTTAAAGCAAGCTACCCAAGCTCTGTGACAATTTGACCAAATAGGGAGGTTAGGGTTTTGATCGTCTTCGCCATATCTCCCAAATGGATTGGTGAAAATGTAAACGGTTTGGCTTAAATGAAAGGTGGGTGATCCCCAATAATCTCCACAGAATAAATCTCGGCGATCAGGCTCAACCTAACAAACCCCAACAAAGTTGGTGAACTTCTCGGTAGATCATCAACAAGAGTCCTACCGGTAGGACTGTATCAATTTGGTGGCCTTTGAGAACCTAAGTGGCCTCTTTCCATGCCACTAGATATTCACAGTGTCAACCCGTTAACATGTTTCTGGTGACAGTTTCTAAACTAACAAATATGACAGTTCTGATACTTATGTGGGGAAACCCTGTCGGTCCCCTTAGATGTTCTCAACATGTGTTAATGCTCATTTACCCTTGTACCTAGAACAAAATTATCACAATATGATGAGGCCTAGCGGGGTTTGAATTGAGTATCTAATTTGGGAATTTTCACCCATCCGGTCTACAGATGAGGTGAGTAGTGGCATGACTTTCTTTTGGAGTGTTTTAACATTATATAATTACATGTATGTCATAGCAATCATGTTAAGTTAATTCAACTTCTTGTATGATATGTTTGAACTATATAACATGCTTTACTCTATTTATATGAAGTTGTAGCTTGTTGGTTGGAATTAAGTTTGCAAGTATGAGGTACTAGGTTCCACTATCTTATGCACCATAATTATTTAACTTAGTATTATCAAGGGGCTGATCCTTGCTCGAATCATGGGAGTTAGTCATCTCTGGTTTGAATCGAACTCTGCTGCTGTAGTTTTTCTTTTCCAACATAGGCAAATCCCTTGGTTCGTGCTTTAGGAGTGGAACTCCCTTCTTGTTTTTTTAGAAACCATTGAGTGGAAGATCTCCCACTACTTTGGAGAAGCAAACCCAGTGGCAGACTATTTAGCTAAGGAAGCTACAAATTCTGGGATAGATTGTGACGATGTGCAACTGCCTACACACATATCTTTTGAGCTTCATGCTAATAGTATTGGGTGTGCTCATTATAGATTTTTGTCTTAGCGGTTCTAAGTCTCTGCTGATGGAAATGCTGAAGGTGGAGACTCATTTCCTGCTCCTATATTATATTTTTACCCTTTTTCTTTTATTAATATAATCTGACCTTCTAGCAAAAAAACATGCTTTACTCTATTTGAACTGTATATGTGATTTTGATTATATGGCGGGATCCAATGTGGCCGACGTGGATTCTGGTACAATGATCGCTGTGTGGATGATTGCATCATCATTATATGCACATTAGAGTTAGCTATGGTTATAGATGCACTACGTGGCCGATGATAATTTCAGTATCTTATACGCCATGACCATATTTAGAAGTGGGACGCAGTGTGGCGGATAATAATTCCGATACTACGTATCCTATAGTAAACTGTATGTATGCTAGATAGGCTTGGATATGGATGCAATGTGGCTGATGGTGATTTCGGTATCCTATTCCATACTACCTGTATCTTTATGAATGGCATGTAGCATATTGTGGTTAGGTCACATTCCCTATGCTATGTTTCCTTGCTAACATAGGGTAAGGTGTTGGATAATCCAACTGTGGTATGTTCGATGATCCATTATAGATGCCACTTCCGCAGTATTGCTAGGTGACTGAAGTGCAATTTTCGAGACCAGTGATACAACTAAATGCATGGTAGTAGCATGAACCTGACTTAGTATTATGTTAGGTAGTTAAAGTACAATGAATTGCATCATTCTTGCATAATAGACTATGTGTATGTGCTTGCATGAACCCCATCTCTCACAAAGCTAGTTGAACCTTACATCACGTGCATGTTGCTTTTTAGATGATGGTGTAGGTACCATCGTGCCACTAGGCAGTGACACTTTTTCCTCTATGGCTGAGTATGGTGGTGACTGGTGGACACCAGAGCTCGAAGAGCATGATCTTGATTACGCTTGTGATACCTATGCATACTGCACCTTGAGTTGAGAGCAAGACTGCTTGTAATACCCTTGATTTTTCTTTAACTTAGTCCAACCCTGACTTGAAGTGATGAGTCAGCTGATGATGGGGCAGTCAAAGTCAATGTTTGTAATGGAAGACGTGGCGGTCAAAATGTAAACTTATTGACCAAAGTCCAAGATTCTTTGGCCTTATCACCACTCTATTTTTGGTAAGTTTTTCAATGTTTTGAATTGCAGAATTCCTTTTTAGACTCATACCTTTTATGGTAACTATGTGGTGAGGCATAACTGCCTTTTCGATTGTCGGTCACTTATAGAAACTCCTAATTTGCCTTACAATTACCTGCCTGTTATAAATCATATTAAATATGGTATTGTATCTCCTCACCTCACATTATTTCCTTATGTGGTTTTTATGTTTGTGGTTGATTTTTCAAACCACCCTACCTATTATGCTAATTATTCAAATTCATACAATTATGATTTGACACCTAGATTACTATTCTTTTAATTATACTAACTTAGTGATGTGTTTTTTTTTTCCTTGTGAGATTCAAATCAAGGGGGGTAAATTGATTATCCTTTTTCCCTTCCTTATAAGACTCAAATCAAGGGGGGACAAATGATCAAATCAAGGGGGACAAATTGTATAATCAAGGGGGCATATGGGCAACACTTTTGGCATCTCCTCTTAGCCTTGCTAAGCAAATTGAAAAGGGAGAAAGTTGATTGGACCGTAAAGAATTTATTCCTTCTTTGAATTAGGAAGAGAGCTTGGGAAATAAAAAGAGAAGAGGGAAGGTTTGCAGCCCACTCAAGGCTGCAAATTTTGAAAAGAAAGAAGAAATGAGAGAGAGAGAGAGAGAGAGAGAGAGAGAGAGAGTGGGACACCCCCATCTTGTTCTCCTCTCTTGGTGATTCAAGTGAGAAAGAGAAGGAGAAGGAGAAGAAGAAGAAGAAGAAGAAGAAGAAGAAAGGTTCAACCCCTTCCCTTAGCTTTATTTGATTAGGAGGGAGACATTCGTTCAAGACCTTATATCTAAAGATTTCTTTTTTTTGGCCTTCTATGAAAGCGGTAAGTGGTTTAATTCACTCTCTACACATGATTTTCTTTTTTATATAATTATCAACATGTGATATAAGAAATTAATTTATATATTAAATGATTTCTTAGTTTTTTAGAATTTTAAATTTATTTCCTTTGAAATTTCTATCTCTTTATTGGGTTTGACATTTCAAGCTTAATAAATGAAAGCATATTACAAATCATGATTTATATTTATTTCATTTTCTTTTCGGGTTTGTGATTGTTACATTATGTCCTTATGTTGATTTTTGGATGATCTATGTTATCATTGAGTACATATTGTTTGTGCGAAAACCTCACTATCGATCAAGGTCACAATATGCTTTGAGCCATAGTACGATACGGGACAATAGAGTGTGTTTTACGCCTTACAAGAACCAATGGTGTAATTGTAATATCTTGCATATGGGATGGATGTTGATCAAGGTCATAGTATGGTGTGAGCTATAGTATGGTATGGGGTGTTTGAGATTTTAAGATGTAACCACAAGCGTATGGATTAGTGTAGCTACTGGTCGAACACACAGGGAGAGCAGCCACTTTATTTTTTTACTTCTTTTAATAATTCGAAAGTGAACCGATTAATGATTGTGATCTAATTCTAATTACTGTCCTAAACATATGTATCTAAAATAACATCCTAATCATTCGTCATCTAAGAATTTAAACACGCAAGCCACGCAATTAAAATTAAATAAATACATAGCTGAAAATAAATACCCCACGCAATTAAAAAGCAATGAAGGAAAAAAATGTTGAAATAAAAATAAAGTAAAAGAAAGGGGATAAAACTAGAGACAGACTCACAAGTAGGTTTCTCTACTTAGCCAGAGGGATGCATCATAATATGAGCTTCCCTACTTGACCAGAGAGTCACTCTTACAAGGGTTACTCTACTTGGCTTTAGGGAAAGGGAGACATTTAAAATAAAAATAATAAAATGATGGTTTTATGGCTAGGACGGGCAAAGCCAACACATACACTAGCCATGAACTTTGGGGGAAAGGGATAACAATAATTTAACGAATGAAATTAAAATCCTAAATTAAGAAAGAAAGGGTAGTCAGAAGAGGGAATGAGAGGGTGGAGAGAAAACTACTGAAGGTGCCTACTTACTTGAACTGAAAACTTGATCGATTTGAGATACTACCAGTACTAAAAACCAGATCTGGAATAAACCAAATTTGAAATTTCTAGTACTAAAGAAAAAAAATCTGAAGAAAAAAATTGAAATTGAAAGACATGCTTCATAGCTTGTTCTTGTCACCTAGAACTAAGCCTAGAACTAGAACTTGAAAATTACAACTTCAATTGCTTAAACAATAAAAATAAAAGACTGAATAAAAAAAAAATGCTTGCGTTAACTGAATAAAAAGAACTTACAACAGTGTTTAAAACATAAACCTAGAACTAGAGCTAGAGAAAGAGAAAACTAGAGAAAGAGATAGAGAAACTAAGAAAAAACCCTAGAAGAAGAATGAATTCCTCCTCCCCTTGTGTTAATTCTATTATATAGAGAATGGGGGAGGGAAGCTAACGATTTTAGCATCTAAAAAAAATATTTTTTTAATCTTGTTGATGAAGTGGAGGAGAAAGAAGAGAGAAAACGTGTGGAGAGAGATCTCCCACGATTTTTCTTGCTTGGATTTGGACAATATTCTATTTTAATGGGAAATTCCATCCATGCCCTTTTCTTTTTTTTTTCTTCTTTCCTATTTTTCCTCTTTCTTCTTCAAACTTGCGTATAACCATCTTGGCCGACCTCCTTTAAGTGATGAGTAGGAGAGAGAAAATTTTCTAAAAAAAACCTCAACAAAATGGCAGCTAAGAGGTTCGAACTTGAAACCTCCTAATAAGCAAGGGATTTTGCCCACCATAACTCACCAACTACGCTAGGTAGTTGTTGTTAAAATAAATGAATCTTCAATTACTTAAGGATGTGGTCCATCGATCTTTTTTGGCATTTGGAATATTCATTATACCCTTGGGACAATTGCAAATGGGCTAGTTCTGCATCTCAGCAGTTCTGATCCATGATTCTTTTTCTGATCTGAAAAGAATAATCACTTGTATGGTTAATCAAACGAATGTGTACTTGCAATTGAACACGTCCATCTTGCTCAGAATTTCATTCTCTTTGCAACCATGAAAAGAAATAGGACCTCTTTACATGTAAAATTGGGGATATAGTGCCCGATAGTCCTTAAAGCCTTGAAAATATAAAACCTGCAAAAAGAGAGTAAAACCCAAGGTAGCTCCATTCTAAATATGTAAAATGCATGTTTACTACACTAGATTTCACACATAAATTGCTCATCAGAATTCCCCCACACTTAGACTTTGCTAGTCCTCGAGCAAAACAAAAAGAAAAATAATAAAAACCAAAAAACCTAACTCACTAATTAGGAATCACGATTGTACTTAACATGTGCAACAAGCCTTTAAATCCCTAGGTCACCCCTAGTGGATGAGTTGTGTCTCTTGAGTGTTTACAGTGAATATACACCCAAAATTCAAAATAAACAAATCCCAACCTTGGCTAAAGGTAAGGGCCATACCGATTCAGAGCAAAGATAATTCCTCTTACAAGGGACCCCCACACTTGAACTTTTATTACCCTTTACCAATCTCAGGCACTAGCATATTTCTTAATTTGGAACTCACTTTGTTTCTTCTAAAACATCCTTAAGGAAAAACCACTTGTGAAGAAATAGGGAACCAATGATTAAGGCGTTGGAGTGTTTTTGACCAAACATGTTACCTAGCATTAATGACATTTGCATATTTTTTTTCTCCTTTTTTCGCTTAATAAACTCTATTCTACTCCATTACTTTTTGCCTAAATGACATGGTGAAGCAAACACCAGACACCTAAGTTACTATGTAGCTTCGCTTTTTGCATATGCCCACAAAGACAGTGATGCTAGAGTTCTTTCAGAAGCTTCCTCCCTAGGAATTTCGATCAAGACACCACGCTTCCTGAGGTGCAATACCCTGTCTAGTTCCAAGGGAATCAACCCTTATTCTTTTTTATATGGCATTTCACACTTCATTTAAAATTGTGCATTTGTCAACTCATGCCAAATTAAAAAGAATGTCTCAACTCCAAATCAAAAGTACACGGAACCCATAGACTTACATTTGGTCCAACACCATAAAACAAGGGTCTCTTATTTTTCAAAAGAAAGTCCCATCTCAAGACACAGGCTTGTTCTTTCTTCTCAATAGGGTTTTTATACGTTCAAAATGAGTACCTTAATCAAAAATTTTATTTTCATACATCAAGCAACTGAATGGTATGATCATTAGCCAAAAGCCAAAGTAAGACTTCATCCTTAGCAAGCTCAAAAATACAAAGAAAAACAAACAAAACAAAGTGGAAAAAGCAAAAACTGGTTTCCCTCCCCCACACTTAAGTCATGCAATGTCCTCAATACATGGAAAGAATTAAAAGCGAAGATAATGCAAGGGGGTCATACCTAATTAAAAGTTAGTCATCAGTGTAAAGAGGTTTATGGAGATCCATGACCTCTTCACTACTAGTAGTAGGAAACTAGAGGAACGGTTTCAAACGTTGACCATTAACCTTCGAAATTACCCCTATTCCTGGATTTAGAATCTCCACAGCCCTATAGGGATATACATTATGGACAATAAACGGTCCATCCCATTGGGATCTAAGCTTACCAGGGAAAAGATGCAATTGAGAGTTGTACAATGAGACCTTATCACCAATTAGAAAAGATTTACGTAGAATATGCTTATCATGGAAAGCTTTGGTCTTTTCCTTGTAAATCCTAGAACTTTCATAGTCATCATTCCTAAGTTCCTCCAACTTAGATAGTTAGAGCCTATGATGAATTCCCGCATTAGACAAATCAAAGTTGAGCTTCTTGATGGCCCAAAAGGCCTTATGCTCTAACTCAACTGGTAAGTGACAAGCTTTCCCATACACCAAACGGTGGGGAGACTGACCAAGGTTGGTCTTGAATGCAGTCCGATGGGCCCATAAGGCATCAATGAGCTTAAGGGACCAATTCTTATGATTGAGATTAACAGTTTTCTCCAAGATTTTTTTGATCTACCTATTAGACACTTCTTCTTGGTCACTAATTTGGGGGTGATAAGGGGTAGATAACTTATGGGTGATCCCATAATTTTTCATTAAGGCCTCAAAAGGCCAATTACAAAAATGAGTACCCCTATCACTAATTATTACACATGGTGCTCCAAAGCAAGAAAAAATGTTCTCTTTGAGAAACTGGACCACCACTTTGTGGTCATTAGATTTACAAGGTATGACCTCTATCCATTTAGAAACGTAATCAACAGCTAAAAGTATGTACAAATTCCCAAGGGAATTAGAGAATGGTCCCATGAAATTGATGCCCCATACATCAAAGATCTCAACTACCAAAATAGGGTTAAGGGGCATCATGTTCCTCTTATTGATATGGCCAAAAGACTGGCAGGCGAGACAAGCCTTGCAAAAATTAAAAGCATTTCTAAAAAGAGTGGGCCAATAAAATCCACATTGGAGAACCTTTGCAGTAGTCTTCTTAGGTCCAAAGTATCCACCACATGCATAATCATGGCAAAAAGAGAGAATATAATGTTGCTCATAATCAGGAACACATTGTCGGATAATCTGATCTGGAGATATCTTAAACAAATACGGATCATCCCAGAAAAAGTGCTTAACTTGGGAATAAAACCTATACTTAACTTGGGTGGACCAATGAACCAGAGTCACACCTGAAACTAAGAAGTTGACAATGTTAGCAAACCATGGTTCACTGGACAATGAAAACAACTGTTCATCTGGAAAGTTCTTGTCGACTGAAGAATCGACAATCAAGGAATTGGGAAGTCAGGTTAATGGTCTGGAACTAGGTTTTCAACTCATTTCTTATTCCTAATTTCTAAATCAAACTCTTGTAAAAGTGAAACCCACCTAATGAGACGGGCTTTGGCATCCTTCTTCTGAACTAGGTATCCCAGAGCAGAATGATCAGTATACACCACCACATGTGAACTAACTAAGTAAAACCAAAACTTTTCTAATGCAAACACAACAGCTAAAAATTCTTTTTTAGTGGTTGTATAATTGAGTTATGCATCATTTAAGGTCTTATTAGCATAGTAAAAGATAGTGGGAACTTATTAATCCTTTGACCAAAAACTACTCCTATGGCAAAATCCGAAGCATCACACATCAATTCAAAAGGTTCAGTCCAAACAGGTGGTTGAACAATGGGTGTATTGGTCAACTCCTTCTTAAGTTGTTTGAAGGATTCTAGGCACTCTTTAGAAAACTCACAAGTTTGATCTTTGGCAAGTAATGAAGTGAGAGGTCAGGCTAACTGACTAAAGTTCTTAATAAATCTTTTGTAGATGCCCGCATGCCCTAGAAATGATCCACTTTGGCTCTATCTACCTTAATTCCCTCCTTGGATATTACATGGCCTAAAACAATACTAGATTTAACCATAAAATGACATTTCTCCCAATTCAAAACCAAATTCTTAGATGTGCACCTTTTCAAAACTAGGGAAAGATGATGAAGAAATTCAGAATAGGAATTCCCATGAATTGAAAAGTCATTCATAAATACTTCTAAGAATTTTTCGACCATGTCAAAAAAGATGCTCACCATGCATCGTTGGAACGTAGCAGGGCATTGCAAACCCCAAAGGGCATATGCCTATAAGCAAATGTTCCATATGGGCATGTAAAATTGCTCTTATGTTGGTCCTCTAAAGCAAATGGGACCTGGTTATAGCCAGAATATCCATCAAGAAAACAATAGTATTCATGTCCAGCTAACCTCTATAACATCTGTCAATGAATGGCTATAGGATTTGGTCTTTCTAGGTTGCCACATTAAGTTTCCTGTAGTCTATGCACACTCTCCACCCTAATTGGACACAGATTGGAATTAGTTCATTATTGGCATTGGGAACTACAGTCACCCCAGACTTCTTAGGCACTACGTGAACTGGGCTTATCCATTGGCTGTCAGAAATATGATAAATTATTCCATGATCCAAGCACTTTAAGATCTCTTTCTTAATGGCTTCCATCATCATTGGGTTAGCTCTTCTTTGGGGTTCCGTGGATGGTTTGGAATCCTCCATAAGATATATATGATGTTGCACAATAGAAGGGCTTATACCCTTGATATCAGCCATGGTCTAACCTAGGGCTTCCTTATTATCTTTTAACACTTTAAGTAACTCCTCTTCCTGGCTAGAAGTCAAATTTGAAGAAATTATTACAGGAAGAGTCGGGTCAGGCCCTAGGAAAGCATACTTCAAATTAGATGGAAACTCCTTAAGATCTAGCTTAGGGGGCTCAACTATAGAAGGTTTGGGAATGGAATTGGAAAGGGGTCCTAAGGGCTCCACAGGTGTGTGAAGACTCAAGACTTCAGAAAAGAAATTTTCACTATCATCATCCAACTCATCCATACACTCTTGGAATATTGAATCAAAATGAATATTAAAGTTGGTAATTAAATCATCAAAAAAATCCAGAAAATCCTCAAGTATATTGATCTCTTCTTCCATATGTGGTTGCTTGCCTATCCTAAACATATTAAACTCAACAGTTTAATTACCAAAAGATAACCTTAGGAAACCATTCCGGCAGTTGATTAATGCATTACTGGTAGCCAAGAATGTTCCTAGAATTATTGGGATCTCATCCTTGGTTGAGAAGGGCTTGGTATCTAACACAATGAAATCAACAGGAAAAATAAATTTCCCCACCTTTAGTAAGACATCCTCAACCATCCCTTTAGGAATCTTAGCAGACCTATTTGCCAATTGAAGAGTAGTTCCAGTGGCTTTCAATTCTCCCAATCCTAGTTGCTTGTACACATAATAAGGTAAAAGATTCACACTTGCGCCAAGGTCAAGTAAGGCATGCTCAATGTGGGTGTTGCCTATGACACAAGATATGGTAGGGCTCCCTGGATCCTTATACTTGGCTGCTATAAGTTGAGTAATTATGGAACTAATGTTACCTGCCAAGAACGCTTTTTTGGGCATACTTGTGATACGATTGTGAGTACACAAATCTTTCAGTACCTTTGCATAGGCTGGGATCTGGGATATAGCATCCAAAAGAGGGATGTTCACTTCTACCTTTTTGAAGACTTCTAAAATTTTATCCATAGAAGCAATCTTCTTTTTGTTTACCAAGCGATTAGGAAATGGGACAGGAGCAACATAAGGACTGTTAAGGATTTGTCCTTTTTTAGAAGAATCATTTTTGGTTTCCTCAACCAAATAATCTTTAATTTCAAAAGAATCTTTAGGTTTATTAGACGAACCTAGAACAAGAGGCACACTTGTGTCCTCAACTGAAGGAGAGTTAACAGGAGTAATAGATGGGGAAGATTTAGGAACATTCTATTGGTATTCTCTTCCACTCCTAAGGGTATAAACAACATTAAATTGGTTAGAGGGCCCTTGTTAGGTCTGACCTTGTACTATATTCAGTGGTGCATTAGTTGGTGCTTGTGAACAAACAGGCTGATGATGCCTAGGGTTAGGCTTTGGTTGACTGGGTAAAGTTCCTTTCTCCCTCTCACACATAATTGAGATAACTTGGATGAGTTATCTTGTAAGATTTTGATGGCTTGTCATAAGGAGGGCCATATTTTTTTTCAAGTCACTTATTCTACTTGCCTCTCTAGTGTTGGTAAACCCAGGGGGTTGCTAATAAGATGATAGGAGAGGGGCCCTAGGAAAACTAGCCTGAGGTCCTACATTTGACCAAGGAAAAGTATTTTGGAAAAAATATTATTGTGCAAAGGGAGGCATTTGGGGTCCAGGTTGACCTTGATTATGAAAATTGGAAGGCCCTGTTTGGTTGCCCTGATTCCAAGAGAAATTTTGGTGATTTCTCCATCCTGGATTGTAGGTGTTACTATATGGATTATTCTGGTATAAGGCATTAATACTATCATTAGAAGTGCCCCCAGAGGTGTTGGTGCATTCTTCTATGACATGTCCAGGGGACTGGCACCAAGCACAAATCTTAACCAAATTGACTGATGATGGCTCTCTAGGAACAATAGCCTCAATCCTCTTGATTAGGCTATCCAAATGGGCTTCCTTGGCTACTATCCCATCCACAAAATATTCTTTTTCTCCTATGGTTCTTTCACTCTCTTGGGTTGATTCCCACTCATGGGTTTTGTCAGTTAAGTCAAGAAAGAATTCCCATTCCTTTCCTTCATCTGTAAAGGATGTGAATCCCTCAGGGCACATAGACTTTATCATTTGTTTAGTTGGGTAATCAATACCCTCATAAATTATTTGACATAAATTCCATAAGTCTAGGCCATGATGAGGGCATTCTTGGAGTAGATTCTTGAATCTCTCTATAAGTTTGGAAAAGGACTCACTAGGCTTTTGCCTAAACTGAAGGTTATCACTTCTTAGCTTATTCGTCTTGTGAGTTGGGAAAAACTTCTTAAGGAAGACAACTGTGAACTGTTCCCATGAGGTTATGGAATTTGTGGGTAACCCATACAACCACTTCTTAGCTTGGTCTTTTAATACGAAAGTGATAAACCTAAGCTTAATAGCATCATCAGAAAGTTATTGGATCTTAATTAGAACACATACCTCTTCAAATTCCCTTAGAAATAGGTATGCATCCTCAGAGGCCAATCCATGGAAGTGGGGCAACATAGTGATGTATTAAGATTTGAGTTCAAAATTATTGCCCTGGGCTTGTGGTAAAACTATGCAGGAAGGTTGGGCTGTTCTAGCAGGGTAGAACCTATCTTTCAGAGATTTAGGTGAAGGGTTTTGATGTTGGTCTCCCATATTGAAATGTTTTAAAGAGAGCAAATGTATATGGTCACTACTTGTTGGATCTCTTCATTCTAACCAATTCTTAGTATTACATATCCACCTAACACTCATGCAATAGAAAACTACCCACAACTAGAATAAGACAAGCACAAAAGAATGGATAGCAAAACTTTTTTTTTATGATTTTTTTGATTTTTTTTGGCTTTTTAGGAGCTTACCGGCAGGGATCCAGGGTTGCTCAGGTCAATTCCTGAGGTACTGCTATAGGGCGAAACCTGTCTTTATCATACTATGAGGCATGGCGACCTCCACCGATACAACTATTATTGTAAGTTGTTCTTCTCAGGAATTCAATAAAAGAAAAGAAAAAACAAAAAAAAAGCAAACAAAGCACTCAGATTTATCAAAAGAAAGCGAAAAATAACATGAAACTATCTCCCCAGCAATGGCACTAAAAACTTGTTTAAGATTTTAAAATGTAACCGCAAGCGTACGGATCAGTGTAGCTACGGGTCGAACACAGGGAGAGCAGCCACTTTATTTTTTTGCTTCTTGTAATAGTGCGAAAGTGAACTGATTAATGATTGTGATCTAATTCTAATTACCGTCCTAAACATATGTATCTAAAATAATGTCCTAACCATTCGTCATCTAAGAATTTAAACACGCAAGCCTCACAATTAAAATTAAATAAATAAATAGCTAAAAATAAAAACCCCATGCAATTAAAAAGCAATGAAGGAAAAAATACTGAAATAAAAATAAAGTAAAAGAAAGGGGATAAAGCTAGAGAGAGACTCACAAGTAGGTTTCTCTACTTAGCCCGAGGGATGCATCATAATATGAGCTTCCCTACTTGACCAAAGAGTTACTCTTATAAGGGTTACTTTACTTGGCTTTAGAGAAAGGGAGACAATTAAAATAAAAACAATAAAATCATGATTCTATGGCTAGGAGGGGCAAAGCCAACACATACACTAGCCATGAATCTTGGAGGAAAGGGATAACAATAATGTAACGACTAAAATTAAAATCCTAAATTAAGAAAGAAAGGGTAGTCAGAAGAGGGAATGAGAGGGGGGAGAGAAGACTACTGAAGGAGCCTACTTACTTGAACTTCAACCCTTGAACTGAAAACTTGATCGATTTGAGACACTATTAGTACTAAAAACCAAATCTGAAATAAACCAAATCTGAAATTTCTAGTACTAGAGAAAACAAATCTGAAAAAACAAATTGAACTTGAAAGACATGCTTCATAGCTTGTTCTTGTCACCTAGAACTAAGCCTAGAACTAGAACTTGAAAATTACAACTTCAATTATTTAAACAATAAAAATAAAAAATTGAATAAAAAAAGTGCTTGCATTAATTGAATAAAAAGAACTTACAAAAGTGTTTAAAGCATAAACCTAGAACTAGAGCTAGAGAAAGAGATAGAGAAACTAAAAAAAAAAAACCCTAGAAGAAGAATGAATTCCTCCTCCCCTTGTATTAATTCTATTATATAGAGAATGGGGGAGGGAAGCTAATGATTTTAGCTTCTAAAGAAAAGATTTTTTTTTATCTTGTTGATGAAGTGGAAGAGAGAGAAGAGAGAAAGCGTGTGGAGAGAGATCTCCCACGATTTTTATTGCCTTTTTTTTTTTTTCCTATTTTTCCTATTTTTCCTTTTTTTTCTCCCTTTTTCTATTTTTCTCTTTCTTCTTGCGTAAGAAACCCCCTTTGGCCGATTTTTCTTGCTTGGATTTGGACAATATTCTATTTAAATGGGAAATTCCATCCATGCTGTTGTCTTTTTTTTTTTTTTTTTTCTTCTTTCCTAATTTTTCTCTTTATTTTATCTCTGTTCTTTAAACTTGCGTACAACCATCTTGGCCGACCTCCTTTAAGTGATGAGTAGGAGTGAGAAAATTTTCTAAAGAAAACCTCAACAAAATGGCAGCTAAGAGGTTTGAACTTGAGACCTCCTAATAAGCAAGGTATTTTGCACACCACAACTCACCAACTACGCTAGGTAGTTGTTGTTACCAAAAATGAATCTTCATTCACTTTAGGATGTGGTCCATCGATCATTGTTGGTATTTAAAATATTCCTTATACCCTTGGGACAACTGCAGATGGCCTGGTTCTGCATCTCAGTTCAGTTCTAATCCATTATTCTTTTTCTGGCCTGAAAAGAATAATCACTTGTACGGTTAACCAAAAGAATGTGTACTTGCAATTGAACATGTCCATCTTGCTCAGAATTTCATCCTCTTCGCAACCATAAAAAGAAATAGGACCTCTTTACTTGTAAAATTGGAGATATAGCACCCAATAGTCCTTAAGGCCTTGAAAATATAAAACCTGCAAAAAGAGAGTAAAACCCAAGGTAGCTCCATTCTAAATATGTAAAATACATGTTTTATTACACTAGATTTCACACATAAATGTGCTCATCACGGGGGCACATGCAATTCCCATATGTTGGAACTATTATTGAGATTATAAATTATGTGAATGGGTTAACACACCGATCAAGGTCACAGTATGGTGTGAGCCGTAGTACGGTACGTGACGGTGGTATTAAATTTCATTGATCATAATTTACGATATCTATTATTTTTTAATTGACTTGTTTGATTTTTTTTTATTTTCATAATAGTTCACATTTCATCTAAAAAGAAAACTTATTTCTTTTGTTTTCAAACTTGTGTTAATTGTGATTTTCACCATTTATTAAGCTTCTCCAAAATTTACCCCTTACAATATTTCAGATGAAGGGATTGAGATTCATGGAGAGGAGATGAAGAGCCTATTACATACCTATGGTCTAACAAGGATGAGGGTGGCTCTGACTTGGGTGGAAGCTATTTCTAGTTTCTTGGTGATCCTATTTTTCTTTAGCTTTTTCTTTACAGTCTTTAGTAAGGCTTATGGACCTTTAATGTCTTTTCTTTTTAAACTTTCCTATGGGGGAAGTGTTTTTCATTTTGTTATTTAATATTTAAGACTTCCGCTACACATTTCTATGAATTAATTGCATCTTTTTATTTATTTTATTTACTTATTCCCATGGTTTGTGGAAATCCATACCGCTTCATTCCCTAAAATGAAATCGATCTTGGATAACCGATGACCAAACTCCTAGATCGGATTTGGGGTCATTATAGTATGGTTTCAGAGCAAAGTTTTAGGAAATCCATGAACCTACAAACCTATTTTAGGTAAGTAGATGTTCCTACCTATTTTGATTTGTAAGGATTTTGAATATGATCCTGATTTTTAATGTTATAGTAATTTTCAAATATTGCTCAACACAACCTCCCCCAAGTAGAGAAATCCTCACTTGGTTACTCAAGGATTATAGCACAAGTCACTTGTATTTTCAAAATTTTATACAAACTTGATTAAAAATAATAATAATAATTATGATTTTTCACCTTGGCAACAACTTCTTAGGCATATGTCCGATTTTTGACGATTTATTTGGCTATTTTATAAATTTATTTATCAGCTGAAAATTTTACTGTAGTTGCAAACATTATGTTACAATTATCTCTATAAAATTAAGTAAAGTTTTTGAAGTTTTTTGATAGGCTAAATAATTCCATGAACAGAGATATGTCCTGTTTCTGGAAAATCTTTGTACCCGGGAATGAGGACGCTAGTAGAGGCATTTAGAAATTAATTTTGAAACTGATCTTATTACAGTAGATGCATTAATAAGTCATCTATTTAAGAAAAAATGAAAGGATAAATTTGAGTTTGGGAAAGTTAATTTTCACTTAAATATACAGGGATAGGTCAGAAACTGGAAGAATTAAAATAAAGAATTTTAAGTGAACATAAACCCATTTTATAAAACTCAAAATGGTAATAAGGCCTTTTGTAGTAGCTCAACACTATGAGTTGGGATTTCATAAAATCTAATTTTACCTAAATTAGAGTTTCAGAAGTATTTATTTGATATTTTACCTCAAAATTGGATAGATTCAATAGTTGTTGTCCTAATAAACAATAATGATTATATCACCATCATAAACTTTATTAAATCTTTACAACTTATTTAATAGGAAAAGAACATCACCTTATTTTTTACATGATTTAAATTGGTGACATATTTTGAAGTTAGATTTCAAATCCAAATTAGAATCAATTTTGAACCCAGAAATAAGCATCATTGAACGGACCAAAGATGACACGCCGGTTAGAGAAATGATGTGCCGGTTGGTCAAGAACTCCAAAAGTCTCCTGAAATGGCATGCTGAATGAGTGCTAGTTTGATCCAAAAACCTTTTGTTTGTGGATGTAATTTCACAATCACTAACCGACACAATGGTTATGAAACATCACGCCGGTAACAAAAAAAGTAAATAAATACAAATAAAAATATAAATAAATAAATAAATGCTTCCTTGTATGCTCTTGTATTTTGGAGTCCCTTTATTCTAAGCGTGTACTCTTGTATAGGAGTCATGAACACAAGGAGAACTAATCGGAACAACGCCAACGGTCAACCCAAAAGTGGGCAACCAGCATCGAGGAACATCACACGTAATGGAATTGAAAGGGAAACACAATTGCCACCACTACCACCATGGGCACCAAGGTTAAGCCCTATTGACTTCATGGGAGCTTTCTCTCAATTCTTGAATGTCATGCAACAATAGGCAATTGCATGTGGCAATAACAAAAACCCTTTTCATAGCAACTGGAATGGCCCCCAAAATCCTCAAGCTACTAGGGAAGACGATCAGTGTAGAGTTCTAGAACAATTCAAGAAACTCGGTCCACCAACTTTCAAGGGTGTTAGCATTGATGCTCTCTGTCCTTCAAGATGGATCCAAGAGATGGAGAAAATCTTCAGGGCTTTAGCTTGCACTGACTCACAGAAGGTAGTTTGCACCACCTTCATGTTACAAGATGAAGCATACTCATGGTGGATGATACATGAGCAGATCTTATCGGCCACAGACCTGATCATTATGTTGGCACGTTTCACTATGGCCTTCTTCGACAGCTATTTTCCCCATAGTGTGAGGAAGGCCAAGGAAACTGAGTTCTTGCAACTAGTGCAGGGAATTGGCTTAGTAATGGACTATAGGAAAAGATTTGAGGATCTTTCCATGTTTGCACCTGAACAAGTGGATACAGAAAGTAAGAAGGTGAGGCGATTCTTAAATGGGCTGAACTCGCACTTGAAGGGACCTCTGTCTGTACACTACATCACTGAAAGTCCAAACAATAGAGGAGAATCTAAAGGACAACAAGGGATCTTTATGGAAAGGGGAAGAGGCCAATGGAAAATCAAGCTGCCAAAAATGCTCTGCCTCAGAAGACTCAGTGAACTTATGAAGCAATTGCCAACTCACAGCCTTTTTGTACTTGTGGTAGGTTTCACGCAAGACCATGTCGATATTCAGATATCTCATGCTATAATTGTGGAGAAAGGGGCCATACATCCAAGGTTTGCCAAAAGCCTAAACAATTGACCCCACTACACCTTTGGACAAATCAACCACCAGTTCAGGGCCAGCCTCCATGCCAGCCTTATCAGGGGTACCAACATAATTCACCTGCACCAGGAAACCAAGCTCCTAAGGCTCTATTATAAGGGTAGCGGCCGGCGAAGAATGGACTATGCATCCCCGTCCTCTCTCCTCTCTCTCTCTCTCTACCTTCATATGAGGGGGAGGGGTTCGAGTTGTGTGTGCTTCGCTTGTGGGTCCCGCACCGTCATACTGCCGTATCGTTGCTTGGAGATACGTGGTGGCCTATTTCGTAAGAGTGTAAAATTCATCATTTGAGACGGGGGTTTTGATGATATTCCAATTCGGGGATCAGGATCATGTAAATAGGGTTTGGAGTCGCTACCTAGGGTTATGGGCCTAGGACTTGGGGGTGGGCCTGATTCCTGAGAAAAGGGCCCAAAATTTGGTCTGGTCTAGAGATTTAGGGTAAGTGTCAGGTTATAGAGTTGAGAAGGTGTTAAGCACCCAATCTGCCTAGTTCAACCGATCTCCTTGTTAGATGCTTGAGAACGAACATTTTTCACAATTATTACTATTCCATATGTATGGCTAAGTTATCACCCATATATACATTAATTGAATTCAAACTATTATATACACTAAAAATAGGCTTATTAGATATCTACATTATGCTTAAATGAGGAGAGAGATTATCCTGAATTTGACCCCTGTTTCGGGTCAAGAGGGGTGGGCCCCTGATTGGTACCAGCTCAGACTGTCTTTCATGTTCTCCCGGCTCAGGGGAAGATGGTCTTGACCTCCAACTTCCTTTCTTGAGAGATGCTGATTGTGATGGTATCCGGATAGAGTTCTAGCTAGGAACGATCGCTTTCGAATTTGGATTCGGACAGAGCTTCGGCTAGGGAAGGCTATTTTCGGGGCTTGGGATGAGGTGGTATTTAGGCAGAGCTTCCATTGGGGATAGGCTAAAGGAGGGCTAAGCTGAGGTGGCACTTCGACAGAGCTTCCACCGGGAATGGCTATTTCTAAAAATATTCCAGGGACACTTGGACAGGGGTTTGGCTAGGAAAGGCTATTTTTGAAAAGAAATGGGCTGACCTAAAAATAGATTGAAGAAATCCAAAGTCCTGAAGAACACTTTGAAGATCCAGACAGAGTTTCAGATCTTAACAAAGATCTCTTTGTAGACCCGAAGAACCTTAAAAGGCAGGGTTTCTATCTCAAGAATGCCTAAGAACACTCAAGAATACTCAAGAACACTCTAGAATACTCAAGGGAGGTGGCTCAAGAACATACTATTTTTGGCTAAAAACTTGATCTAACTAAGAATTTGGATTAAAGATCTTCAAGATCCCGAAGAACACTTCGAAGCTCCGAATGAGTTTTCAGATCTTGACGAAGATCAGAAGAAAATCAAGAGGGGGAAGGGGAGGAGAATTTCACTCTAAAAGGGGATTCTGGTGTGTTGGTGTCTTTTTTTTTTTCTAAGGGAGGGGGTATTTATAGTTTTTTTGGGCCAAATAGGAGAGGGGAAATCCCTTTATCCAGTGGACGGAAGGGGGGTTTTTGCCTGAAGTGAAGAGATAGGATTTTTATCTAGTAGGTAAAAGGGGGGAGGTGAAGGCAAAAATGGATGGGGAGGGCTTTTGTACAATGGATAAAAGGGGGTTTTCAGAAAAAATGGGAGGAGAGAGAGAATTTCCAGCTAAAAAAATGGATTTTCAGAAAAACGGGAGGAGAAATAAATTCCAGCTAAAAAAGGGGGTTTTCAAAAAAGCGGGAGGAGAAAAATTCCAGCTAAAAAAGGGGTTTTCAGAAAAGCAGGAGGAGAGAGAGAAGTTCTAGCTAAAAAAGGGGGTTTCCAAAAAAGTAGGAGGAGAGAAAAATTCCAGCTAAAAAAAGGGATTTTTGGAAAAGCGGGAGGAGAGAGAAATTCCATCTAAAAAATGGGTTTTCAAAAAAGGGGGAGGAGAGAGAAACTTTTGTCGAAAAAGGTGATTTTTGGAAAAAAGAGAGGAGAGAGAAGCTTTAGCCGGAAAAAGGTTGGTGACATCACGTGTGCATGGTAGATGACATGTGGGTAATGGCTGAGGTGGTGCGGGCATGGGCAGTGGGTGCATGTATGCACGGGTGTGCGGGCAATGTGCACGGTGTGTGGGCCACCTGTGCATGGCCATGCAGGCAAGATGTGCTCGACATACGGTAGGGGCGTGCACATTATACAGTGGGGGCGCGTACACTTTGCGGCGGGGGTGCACACACTGTGCGACGGTGGAGCTCACACTATGCGACGGGGGCGCGCATGCATGCGATAGCAGCACGCAGCATACGGAAGGGGTGTACAGGGGTGTGCATGGCTGTTAGGCTATGTGCTTGGCTGTGTGCATAGCTGTGGGGCTGTGTGCAGCGAGCACGCACGTAGGCTGGCCTATTGGCCAAAGCTCGTAGTGCGCATACGAATATGGGTTTTTCTGGCGATGATTATAGGAGATCGATCGGTCTAATTTTGACGTATCATATATCGTTGGAATCATATTTTTGAGTACTATTCATCTATATGGTCATCTTGACTAGATTCTTTCATATATAAAAAGCCAAAATTGGACCCCTTCTCTCCTGCATGGGGATTTTCAGGGTTTCGTGTAGGGGAATGTTTCCATCAGCCCCTCATCGATCAAAAGTCTGAAGTAGCATCCAAGATCCAAATTTCATCATAGCCAGAGGAGGGTGACAAAATTGGGTGTCTACAGAATGCCCCTCTTTGGCCAAGGCCTGCACCAACGGCCGAAGGGCAAGGAAAAGAACGACCACATTTTGTCACCCAGAGCATATACTGCTGTCATCTTGCTCAGTTATAACGGAGTTAAAAAAATGCAACAGATAATATCTCTAAATTTTTAGGACATACCTGGGCTGCCAATTGGGGGAAAGTAATTCACTGCTCTTCCAATCCTGCAAAAAAAGTTAGTACTTTGATCCTGATTCTTCCTTAGCTGGGTTTCACATGTGCCAGTTCAGAGAATATGGTCTCTAGGCTGGGTCTTTCGAGCCAATCTGGACTATCTGGGACCAATGGTTACAAGAGAGGAATTCGCTACTCTTCCAATCTTGCAACAAGTAAAAAAAAAGTTTGATGCTTGGATTTTCCTTAGCTGGGCTTCACATGTGCCAGTTCAGGGATTTGATCTATGAGATCGGGCCACTCAGATCTGACTCAGAGAAGACGGGCCTCTTGGGAATGGGTTAACAACATTGGGCCACCTGTGGCTGGATAAAAGTGATTGGGCCGCCTGGGGCCAAGTAAATGCAATTGGGCCACTTGGAGCCCGGTCAATGAGATTGGGCAGCTTGGGGCTGAGTAAATGCAATTAGGCCACTTGGGGCTGAGTCAATGAGATTGGGCTGCCTGGGGCTAGGTAAAATACGTCTCCTCTTGATTTTTGGTTTAGAATTTGATTCTTGATGTTGATTTGGAATTTTTTGATTCTTGATACTTGATCTGGAAGTTTAAAATTTTTTTATATATATATAAAATGGGTCCCCTCACCTGTTCATTCTTCATTCTAACTTTTCTGAGTGAAGTGAGTTCTTGGAACCCTCTTGTTTTCTTGAAGTTTTTCCTCTTGTTCTTGGTGTTCTTCATTTTGCTTTTGGAGTTCTTGAAGATATTCATCTTGTTCTTGAAGGAGGAGCTATTTGGAGAATCTGACATTCTTGTGGGATTTTATGCAAATTGGGAAAATTTATGGGGCTTCTTGTAATTTTTGAAAGTTTTTAAGGATTTTTGCAATTTAAAAAAGTTTTTGGGGCTTCTTGTAATTTTTGAAAGGTTCTGGGGATTTTTACAATTTAGGAAAGTTTTTGGGGCTTTTTACAATTTAGGAAAGTTTGGCCAAAAGGAGGAAGAGGAAGACTCTAGGAGAGGTCCACCTTGAGAGTTGCAGCAGTCCTTCCCACAAGGATGAGGGCCTAGCCGACTGGTATTTTGGATAAACCCTTCACAATAGTCGGAATCATATCGGCAACTCCATATGGGGTTCCTGGGTAAGTCTTTACATTTCATTCATTATTTTGATCATCTTTTATTCCTATTTTGTTCTTCCTTTCTCCCTTTTTTTTATTTATCGTATTGTTCTTACTTTTTGTTGCTTGCTTTTTTTCATTTATTATTATATATTTCTTTATTTCCATTAGCATGAGGGGAAGGAACCACCTACCTTGGCCTCCTATGGCCATCCAAACATGGTTCAGTCCTGGCATAGGATGCTCCCTCGCAGGGTGAGGGAGATGGTTGATGATACCTATCTGTGCTGGTTGGCTCTTGTAGAGACCCGATAGTTTAATCGGGCATTAGTGGGGGCTCTGATGGAGCGGTGGTGGCCGAGTACTCACACTTTTGACCTTCTTGTTGGCAAGATCACCATTACGCCTATATGCTTCTATGCCTTCATAGGCATTCCATTTGGGGGTAGAATTATTACCCTACCCGCAGGATTCCTGACTACCAGGGAGTTCACAGATCTGACCGGTATCACCATTAAAGCCGGCCAGACGTGCATCCGCCTAGGGGAGATTAGTGCTCAATGGTGGAAAGTTGGCTTGGGGGAGAATCCAGGCAACATGTCTCAGATAGCACGTTCCTTTCTGCTATTTGTCGTGGCCTCTTCAGTGACCTTCGAGGGGGAGTAGATATCCGTCTAGTGTTCTTCCTCAAAGATCTTCGCACAAAAGATACCTGGGACTAGGGCAGGGTTGCCTATGCATATTTCCTGTGGCCCCTGGACCTGCTATCTTATGAGGATAGGGGCCTTAAGGGGGCAGGCTACATCATCTAGGTAACTTTCCTTCTCATATCTATTTCCTTTTAGTCATTTGGTCTACACTTTTTGATTTCTTGAAACAACTCTGGTGTTTTGAGCATTGGGAACCATAGCCCCTAAACTGAGGGATCCTGAGACATTCTTCTTCCCACTAGCCACAAAATAGGGAGATAACTAGGTAGATCGGGCCTGACGTCATCCTCCAGGGACCACCGCTCGTTCTCTTTTGAATGATCTCATTGAGGTATGCCATGTCTGACACTAAAATTCTATTTGCCTGATGTTGTACTTACCCTTCCTTGGTCTTGTAGGTTACTTGGAGACCATTCCATAACCTTGTGTTTCTGGATTTCGAGAGAGTCACTTGGGTTCATCAATTGTCTGAGAATCGAGTCCTTTTCCAGGGCTTGTGGGGCCATGCCTAGTACTTAGGAGAGAGGGTAGTACCCCAGTGGTCAGATATCGATCCACGTCCTTCTCCCAGTCTTCCTCCACCCACCATGCACTGTCCAGAGATCATCCCAGTGGACGAGATGAGCCGTTTGGCTAACGGAGTATGGGAGGACTTCTTTCTTGATCCAGATTGGGACTACAAAGCCTTTTAGGAGGAGGAGACAGTGTGCACCCCTCTCGGTCCCGCTGGTCCAGTGGTATGTTACCCTTTCTTGAGTATTTCCTGTAGATTCTTCCTTGTTCTGGTCTTGACTGATATTCTTTCAGGGGAGAATGAGACGTGTATATCCTTCTGCTGTTTGGTTGCATGCCAGTGCTACCGATCCTTCACAAGCAAACCCTCTACCAGTGCTGGCGGGTCTCTAAGGGTTGCTAATGTCCCCTTTCTTAGCTTCCCTGCCTGGACCTATCCCAACGCAGCCAACCCTAGTCTCCCTCATCTTCTGGAGTGAACACATATGTAGACGCTTCCCTTGGGCTGCCTATTCCTTATAATTATGTGAGTATCTAATCATTTTCCAATTAACTCTTGACTTCCTTTGGATGATATGCTCTTTCTCAGGTGGCCCTGGCGGTCTATGCTGAGATTAGGAGGATGCACTATAGCCTGTGCGAGGTGATAGTTGCCAAGGTATTTCATACCTTCCCCTTTTCCTTTTTTCCCTTCTCCTTTCATTATTCTTCTTCTTGATCCTTTCCTATATTCCTTAGGATGGGAGGATTGCCGCCTTGGAGAGCCAAGTTAGCTCCAATGAGCAGGAAATTGTACGGCAGGACTCATTGATTCAGGACATGACCCAAAGGCTGGAGCAGGTTGGACTAGCATTTGTGGATTCTCCGGTGCTTCATGAGGATGGTTCATAGTATGATTTAGATGATGGCTTTTGATCCATATGGATTTAGTCCTGCATTCACTGAAAACACAAACATATGGATATTTTCTTTCTTTTTTCTTTTTCCTTCCCCTTGTTTGTTCATCATTTATTTTAGCATCTTATGAAAACTTACTTTTGGCACAAAGAAAATCTTTCTTTCTTTTTTTTTTTTTTTTTTGCTTGCAATGCTTTGGCACAATCAATTCCATAACTCAAGTTATAAATAGAATAATCAGGATAACACGAAAATCCAAATACTTCCTCATTCCATTACCAAGTGAATTACATGAAAAGGGGGATCACTTTCCGACCACAGATGTGATAGCTGAATAATAAGGTGGGGAGACAATTCTTGAGGTGGGTGAAACTTCACAAACTTTTCTAGGTCCGTCTCCTCGAGCCCGTATTGTCGGCTGATGTACATAGGCAAATAAAAGGACGTGTGAGTCAATCCCATCAATTTGACATAATTGTGGCCAGGGGTCTTCATAAAAAAATCTTCTTGTGGCTTCCCTGGGCACCTCCATGTGATATCCTGGACAGTCCTTTCTTGCAGGTACTTTTCCCAATCAGTGATAAGGTTGAATTTTGGAACTTCTCTCTTTTCCCGGTAATAAAAAACTCTGAGTGGGCTTCCCCTTAATGGTGTGGTGAGCTTTAGCTTCTTGAGGAGCCAAATCTGAAAAATACCAGGACTTCCATGATAATGATCTAGTCCAAATCTATGGCCATAGCTCATGTCATCAAACCCCTTGAACGTTTCTGCAAGAACTGTAGGGACGATGTCACCTCCCTTCTTTAACTATTTTACTACCTCAATCAGAACAGATGGTGCACCATGTCCGAGAGTGCGGAGAACATAACGAGCTATCATGCAAAGTAAATAAGCATCCAGGGATCACTACTGATGGATTCCTCCCATTGGTAGATATTGGATGAAGATTTGAGCCACCTTCAGAATGTCGATCTTCCCATACTTGACAAACTGTTTTACTTCTTCTTCTTTCCATCCGAAGAAACCCTGAATTTTTTCTAAGAAATCTTTCTTCAAAGAGGGTTGGAACAAACTACCTATGGGTGGAGATAGCATACAAACCCAAAATTCTTCAAGAGTTAGGAAAAACTCCGCTAATCCAAACCGAAATACATGTAGGTCGGTATCCTAGTGTTGAGGCACCTGTTGGAGTAATTGGGGATGTAGCTTTAGACATCCAATCCGACCTAGAAATGACACATTCATGGATTCCAGCAATCTTGGTGCCCACATATTTATGTATAAGGATCATTTCCTCAATGTCTCATCCAATGATCCCATGAATTTTCCTGAAACCTATACAATTAACAAGATATGATGATTTATCAAAGCATTACTCATTAGTTAATGATTCAAACAGGCCTTTACCACTGTTGCATCAAGCTCTTCTTTTTTTTTTACTGACCAAAAGTGGAGAACAAACTAGCCTTGATAAACTGATGCAGGGTGGTGACTTTCTTTTCAGGGATAGAATCCTGGATAAGAATGGATGGACCATAGGTGAATGACAGGTACCTAATGGCATTGCATGCCAAATGACGATTCTTGGGGGATAATATCATAGGTAAGAAGTGATGGACCAATGGGTGGATGATAGATACCTAATGGCCTTTCATGCCAAATGGTGATTCTTGGGGGACACAAACTATGATGATCTTTTAAGGTACTTTCATGCCAAATGGTTGAGATCGCATTTGCACATGTCAAGTTACCTATGTATCCCTCGAAAAGAATCAGGCCTGATGTAGTTCAGGCTATTCACCCTTTTAGACATAATATTTTTTGAGTTGATCCATGTTAACCAGTCTTGGTATTTCTTTGCCCGTTGTGGTCTATGAGTTTAACAGCTTTGCCTGGTAGAATTTCTTTGACAGTGAATGAGCAGCTCTAGTTGGGCCTAAATTTTCCTCTTGGGTCATAAATTAGGGCTCTTTATTCTCGAAGAATAAGTTCACCCACCTTTATGTGGCGGGGCTTCACATTTTTGTTAAAGACCCTAGCCATCCTCAGTTGATACTTCTTCAGATTATCCATGGCCTTCATGCGCCTTTCATCAAGAAAATTAAGCTCGTCATGTCTGGCCTTCACCCACTCTCCTTCATGTAGCTGACTATCAAGAATCACCCTTAGGGATGGTACCAGGATTTCCATGAGTAGAGCCGCCTCAACCCCATATACCAAAGAGAAAGGGGTTGCCCTTGTCGAGAATCGTACAGAAGTCCAGTATGCCCATAAGGCAAGGGGTAACTTATCAGCCCAATCCTTGTGTGTTTCTGCCATTTTCTACAGAATGACTTTGATATTCTTGTTAGCTGCTTCTACTGCCCTATTGGTCTATGGCTTGTAAGTGGTAGAGAGATGCCTTCGAATATCGAATTTTGTGTAGATTTTGTCAGTTTTGCTCCAGAAGTGGGATCCTTGATCTGATATCAATTCTTGAGGTACTCCATATCGAGAAATGATGTTTTCCTGGATGAACTTTGCCAACTTAGCAGATGTGAGGACTGCATAGGACTGAGCTTCTATCCATTTGGTGAAATAATCAATAACTACCAAGATGAACTCGTGGCTATTGGATGCTTTAGGGTTAACCTTTCCAATGATATCAATGCCCTAAGTGGAGAATGGTGAAGGTGAACTGAGCGAATGCAACTCTGTTGGCGGGATATGTATGATGTTAGCAAATATCTTACACTTGTGGCATTTCTTGATGAAGTCCATGCAATCCGCTTCTATTGTGTTCCAGTAATATCCTAGCCTGAGGATCTTCTTGGATAACATCTTGGCATTCAAGTGGGGTCCACAAAGACTTTGATGAATTTCTTACATGATAGTTGCAGCTTGTTCCTTATCTACACACAACAACTGTATTCCGTCATAGGACCGTTTGTATAACAGATCCTCTTGGCGAATAAACTAGGTGGCATATCTTCTCAGAAACTTCTTCTCTCTGTCAGTTGCTTCAACTGTAAACTTATTTTCCTTGATGAAATCCACTATGTGAGTGAACCAAGACTGGCCATCCATAGTGAGAGAGTTCACTGAATTCTGATAAATGGGCCTGCTTCTTTGTTCTGTCAAGAATGGTCGGACTCTAGCCATAAGGTTGCACTCTACCATAGAAGCCAAGGTTGCAAGGGCCTCAGCAAACCTATTGTTATCCCTCTAGAAGTATTTGAACAAAATTTTTTCAAAGTGTTCAATCACCTCTTCCAGATGTTCTTGATATGGCTTTAGCTTCTCATCTCTAGTTTTCCACTTTCCCTGTGTGTGACAAATGACAATGGATGAATCTCTATAAACCTTGATTCTTTTAACCCTAATGGTTAGGGCCGTTTCTAGTCCCAAAGCACAAGCTTCATACTCAGCAATGTTGTTGGTACATGGGAAGTTGAAGCGGAATAGTGAAGGTAAACAAAGACCGTCAGGAGTGACAAGCAATACTCCTGCACCACACCCCTTTTGATTGGCTACTCCATCAAAGAATAACTACCATTCATTAACTGTGTCTTCTTCCTCTATTGCGGTGATTCTTTTATAGGGAAAGGCATGATCCAATGATCTTCCATCTTCTGTGGGGTGGGCAGCCAAATGATCGGCTATGGCTTGCCCCTTGATAGATTTCTGAGTAACATAAGTGATGTTAAACTCTGATAGCAAAAGCAACCAATGGTCCATCCTTCCTGTTAAGGATGATTTCTCGAAGAGATATTTGGTGGGATCCATCTTTGAGATCAAATGCACTGGATAGGAAACCATGTAGTGTCGTAACCTTTTAGTTGCCCAAACCAATGCAACATAAGTTCTTTCCAAAGATGTGTATTGGGTCTCATATTCTAGAAACCTCTTGCTGAGGTAATATATAGCATGCTCTGCCTCCTTTTTTGTTTCCTTCTATGCTAGCAAAGAGCCTATGGAATATTCTCCCACGGATAGGTACAACAGAAGTGGCGCTCCTTCCACTGGCGGTGTTAATACTGGTGGGTTTATCAGGTATCTCTTGATCTTGTTAAAGGTTTGTTGGCATTGGTCATTCCATTCCGTTGGCTAATCCTTCTTCAATAGCTTAAAATTTGGTTAAGAGATTGTAGTCAATTGAGCTATGAATCTGCTAATATATTGGATGTGACCTAGAAATCCTTGTATTTGCTACTCAGTCTGAGGCGTGGGCATTTCCTGAATTGCTTTGATCTTGATAGGGTCAACTTTAATGCCTCTTTCACTCACTAAGAAGCCTAACAAATTTCCCGCCGTTGCCTCGAATACACACTTCTGAGGGTTCAACTTCAACTGATACTTCTTGATTGTTTCAAAGAATCGCCTTAGTGTGGGAATATGCCCATGCCGATCTTTTGACTTTACTATCATGTCGTCCACATAAACTTCCACATCTTTGTTCATCATGTCATGTAATATGGCCTTTGTTGCTCTTTGATAAGTTGCCCCGGCATTCTTAGTCCAAAAGGCATCACCTTGTAACAATAGGTTCCCCACGGAGTGGTGAAGGCTATTTACTCATGATCCTCTGGCTGCATACTTTTTTGATTGTATCCCAAGAATTCATTCATGAATGATAACAAAGCATGCCCCGCTGTATTATCCACCAATACGTTAATGTGAGGTAATGGGAAATCATCCTTAGGGCTTACTTTGTTAAGATCTCAGAAGTCTATGCACATTCATACCTTTCCATCTTTCTTCGGTACCTGTACAATATTGGCCAACCATTGGGGGTACTTCACCACTTGTAGGAACCCTGCATTCCATTACTTCACAACTTCTTCTCTGATCTTCTCACTCCATTCTGGCCACATTCTTTGGAGCTTCTGTTTTATCGGCTTTGCCCCAAGGTAAGTCGACAATCGATGCTGCACAATGTTGGGGTTGATACCAAGCATATCCTCATAAGACCAAGTAAAGACCTCGGTGAATTCCTTTAGAAGATTACTCATCCATTCTGCTTCTTCGTCATCAAGGGTAGTGCCAATTTTTACCTCTCGAAGGCATTGGTTGGTTCCTTGATTAATAACCCGAGTATCCTCATGGATGGGTTGGGTTTTCTTTGGTTTACATTGTTTTATTAATTCTTGATATTTATTAAGATCATCATCAAAAAAAGGAGGCAAGTCATACTCGAAATTAAAAATTTCATTCATGAAAGGAGTAATAGACTCAACATACAAGGACTCTAGAATCTTCCCAAGAGGGGAGATTGACACAGAATCATAAACAACAGACTCGACTATAGACTCGATAACTGGCTTGATGCTTTCACTAGGGGTAATCAGGCTGGTTGACTCAAAAGCATGAGCAAACTTGAAGTTTTTTCCAATGCTTGTCTAGTTCAGAAGTGGTTTAGTGGCTTGATGGATGAGGAGGTGTGTCAAAAGGCCTTCTTCACCTTCTGAGAAAGTTGCTGCTATTTCTTTAGTGGCGCAATGGTTCCTCTGGATAGGTGCTTGCTTCTTTATGAATACTAGTTGATCATTCTCGTGCTCTTAGAAGTTGAACTTCCTGAGGGGTGAAGATCGATGGAGACTACTCAATCCTTTTTCTATGAAGTCTATCTTTTTGAGCCTATTGAGGGATGCCATTCTTGTACCTTGGTCACATCTTTGACGACCTTCACGAGCCTTCCCGTTGCAATTGGTTCAGGCACAGTACATACAAACCATCATCCTTTGTGCTCTCTTTTGTTTTGCATATCAACTTCTTCCTCTGAAAGGATGGGGCTTGAGCTTATGCAACTCTCGGGTTCTTAGCTCTTATAGGAGGGAGCAAATGAAGCCTTTCGAATCAATGGGAAGTGGTAGAGGTGAGCCTTATCTTCTTCTCCCATTCTCTCTTTATGAGAACCCAAGGGCTAGGTGTCTCCTTTTATTGGATCAATGTTGTAGGATCATCAGAGGAAGACCCAGTCTCAATCAGTGCAATTTCTGCTATCCTAGTGATGTAACTGTCTTGGTCACCTTCTTTAACTAGCATTTTTTGTTGTTCCACTTTATGAGTCACCCAATCAAACCCGTGTTGGAAGAAAATTTCAAGTCCTGGTTGCATTTTGGCAGGGATTTCATCAAACCACGGCTCTACATTCCCACAAAAGGGGAAATCCTCTCCTTCTTTCACAAATTATCCATTGAGAGTAGGGTAGTAAGTGATGGATATCTTCTTAGTCATCCCCAGCACTTTCTGCCCTTTGACAGTTGGAGGAGTGTACCTGAGACCATTCTTTCCTTTGTTCACCGTCAAACTAGGCTGCTTTGGAACTCCTTAGTGATATTTCCCCAGTCCCATGCCATAAAAATACTACATGTTCGTCATCATCTGATTCACTGGCGGACTGCAGATGCCTTCATAGTTAGCCGGGATTTTCTCCTTTGGAGCTTCTTTGGCAATGGCTGCGCAACTGGTGTCTATTTCAAAACCACTCAGTTGCACCTCCTGGTCTTGTTCTTCCCTGTTTTCAATGTTGGCCAGAGTGTTAACCACTTCAGGATCTCCGGCCACTAAGACCAACTTCCCCTCATGAATGAACTTCATTTTTTTATGGAGACTAGAGGACATCGCCTTTGCAGGATGCAACCAAGGCCTTCCCTAAGAGCATATTAAAAGCTATCGGTATATCAATGACTTGAAAATCATCAAACTTCACTGGGCCAATCTTTAAAGCAAGGGTAATGATGCCAAGGATCTTCCTCTTGGTATTATCTTATACCCTTATGGTTTGGGTAGTTGGCCTAATTTATTCTAAGTTGACACCGATACTCTTTGCTGATCTCAATGGTAGTATATTCAAAGCGGACCGATTGTCAACAAGAACTTGGGGAACTATTTTGTCAAGGCATTCAACTATAATGTGGAGAGCCCAATTGTGTTGGGTTTCCCTAGGAAGCTCAGAATCCAAGAACATCAGGGACTGCACTGCATATGTTGCTCCTACTATATGTGAGAAGTGTGTCAGATTTATCTCAATCGGCACTTGCACATCAGCAAGATAGCTCAAGACTGCTTCACAGTGCAAAGGGGATGCCATCAACAATCCCCAAATGGAGATATTTGCCTCGGATTTCTTGAGTTGAGCCAAGACTGGGTTCTCTGGCTCTTTCTTTACGTTGCTAGTTTTGGCTTCACTAGCCCTTGGCTGCTCTACTGCTAGAGCCTTGCCCTTATAGTCTTTCCCACTTCTAGTTTCCATCACGTTGATTAGTTTTTTCACAATAATCTCGGTGGGATAACTATCTTCATCATCACTGTTGGTTAGGGTCATTATCCCCACCATAGAATCATCTTCTTCTGATTATCCTTCCTTGCTTGGGGTGGGAAGTCGAGGACCTCCATAAATATCCACCACCCTAGCTCGTAGCTTCTAAACTACATAGGAAAGCCGTTGGAATGCAACATTTACTGCCTCTGTGATTGTGTCATCTGGTCCTATTTCCATCAGATCATCCAATTGCTCCCGGTAGTAAAGATCACTGACGGTTACTTCCCCTAACATTTTGTCAATTTCTTCTACCCTTTCTTGCATTCTCAATGTGTTGGAATACACTTCACTTAGTTTTTCTTCCAACTCAAATGTGGAGTACTGTTCATCCATACAAACTTACGTCGGCTCTCTAGATTCGCCCTCATTCTCTGAATCTGATGTAGAATCATCTCCCTCCATATATAGGGAAGGGTAAATCCCACTTGTTGGATATGCTATTAGGTCATCATTGTCAATGGCGTAGACTGAGAAACATGTCAGATGTTCTGGAGAGTAATATTTTGACTCATCATCGTAATCATTGTACCAAGGCCCTTGGTAGCTATCCCAGTCTGGACACCCATCATCCTTTTGAGAATTAGAGTCAGAGTCATCTCGATCCTTCTCACCTTCATTTTCATCCTCATCCTCATCATCATCTTCTTCTTTGCTGATTTCACTCCCACTTGATTCTTTATCAGAATCATCAAGGCCATCAGATTCTTCGACATCCAAATGCTCGTAGTATTCAGAGCATACGGATTAGAAGATTTTCATAGGGTTGGTCCTATCATTACTGGCTCAAAGTTGGACCAGTCTTGACTTATCATCCTCTATGTCACTCACTCTGTGTATTAAGGAAGTGTATTTTTTGATCTGCTCCCCTATAGCCTATGTGGTTACTGCTCTGAGAAGATCAACTGTAATCTCTTCAATTACCTCTGGATTGTCTTCTAAAGTTATAGCAGGCTAAATTAGAGAAGTGGGATCACACTCCTAGTCTTCCCCCAATGTATTTACTGACCCTATTGATGAAGTCATCTTTGGGGAATCTGGTAGTTCAAGCATATCCTTCCAATTGTTTATATGATCGGGGAGTGGATTTGTATTGACATTGGAAGGCTATTTGATCTTGACCTCAATGGTTCCATTGTCTACCAAATCCTGAATTGCATGTTGTAAACCCAAACATCTTTCAGTATTGTGCCCCTCCTGAGTGTGGTAGGCACAACACTCATGATCCCTATACCAAGCTGGAGGAGGGTTGTTGACCACTCTTGGAGCCATTGTCTCTAGCAATCCTTGCTTTTTTAACTTATCATATATGGCCATTACGGGCATTCCCAGATCAGAAAACTGCCTTCTTGGGTGAGGAGCCTTTTGGGCGGGTGCATCTGCTTGTATTATGAAGGGCTGTGAAGAAGTGGCTGGTGAGATTGACTGCTAAACTGCACTTACCATATTAGTTTTCAGACCCTTTTCCCATCCAACTTGAGTGTTCTTGCTTGCATCTTGGGAGGATCCTTGATGCTGGGCCTCTCTCAGAATTCTATTCTCCACCCGTGTGCCAGTGGCTATCAAGGCATCAAAAGTTTGAAAATACTGATAGTAAAGAACATCATAATAGGGCTTTGATAAGTTCTCTATTAACATCTCTACCTACTCTACTTCTGAAGGCCTATCTGCCTTCTTGGCTTGTCTCTGAATCTCATCAAGAAGGCAGTGAATCCTTCTTTAGGCTGCTACCTCAACATCTCCACCTCAGTATTGTAGGAGTACTATTTGGTGAAGGCCTTTACTACCGTCGCCCAATTCTGAGTTTGTGATGACTCCAACTGTGTGAGCCACCTCAGTGCTGGTCCTGATAGGGTTGACATGAAGGCTTGCCCCATCTAGTTATCTACAAGTTACCACGACTTGGTGATGCTGAGGAAGACCTTGAGATGAACCTTGAGATCTCTTGACCCATTAAATCTATCAGTCTGCCATTTAAATTTTTTTAGAATTCTTGCTCCAGAGAAGAAACTCATTTCCTCAAAATCCACTGCTTGGTTTTCTGAGCCTTTTCCTGCTCGAATCATGTTCTCCAACTTCTCTAACTGCTCTCTGAGCTTCCTTTCTTTCTTTGTCTCCGAAGGCTTAAAGCGGACATGTGCTGCAAATTCCTCTTCTTTATCTTTAATCACTATCCTGGGAGGAGGGACCCTGGAATAGGCCCCTCGTTGACCATTCAGTTGGGTAGGTAAAGATCCTCTCTAATCGGTTAGCCAGACATGCTCTAGTTCCCCTGAGTCGACTCGAGAAGAATTCCCACGATGACCTGTAGCTCTATTCTAGTCTACATCTCCTGTTACCGGTGCTGGCTCATTCCTACGATCAGCTCTCGGAGGGTTCTGAAGTGTATGTAATATCTGAGCTATCCCTCTTTTGACTTCAGCCATCTATGTTTGCAAGGTCTCCATGGGATGGAACCAGGCCTGTTCGGGTGTTTCCATGTTGGGTGGATCTATGCTTACTGGGCTGTAATCACCTGGTAGTAGAAACCTCGAAGAGATGATGGAGGTGATTCTGGATTTAGGAGAGTTAACCGATTACCCTTACAGGTCCAAAGGGACTGCGGTGAATACTTGAGGTGTGGAATTGTGCCTGAACCAAAAGTGGTTTATTTTAGGATTCCTGAATTCCCAACCCCTTGTTCATACATTTAGTAAATTAACAAACAATAATTCATCCAAAGTTAGTCCACTAAATGGTAGGGGTGGATAGGGTTTGATGCCCTTGGTCCATGTTGAGAATATTCCCATAAGACATTCCATGTAATAAAGTCGTTCTTCCTTACTCTTTTCCCACTAGGTGTCCTTCCTCCTGATGTTCTCTAGACTTCTCGGGACATAACGTGACGCTGATGGGATTGCCCCTTAGTCACATATCTGGACATTCTTCTTAAGGAGGACAGACACCTTTTATCCAAAACCCACTTTTGGAAAGTAATTCTTTACGATGGGAATATAGTGTAGGGACATTCCTTTTCAAGACCGCAAACTAGTTCTACAATTAGCTTATGGAGCTCCTAGCTTCTTCATCTATTTTCTACATGATGTGAGCATGCGATGGATGCAATAAGACCAACAAGGCTTCCTTGATAGGATCTATATACACAAGGTACGTGACCCTTTTGATATACCCGTTGGTATGAGATCAAGGGGTGACTTTCCTGCTCACTACTCGTGACTCCACATAGGGTTAGGCAATTGGCCATGGGGTGGTGGAATTGTGAGTGATTGTGTCGAAAAGTGTAATGTAGTGTAACCATCATGCAATCTCACTGCTATTAAGTGCTCAGACCTCCCCAAGGGTGTTGGCACAAATACAACATCCTCTCCATTTGATGACGCATTCGATTTTAGAATGTTATAAAGTGCACGGACCTCCCGGAGGGTGCTAGCACAAATACAACATCCTCGCCATTTGATGATACCTTTCATTCTTGAACAGAAAGTGGGTATCATTTGCTCTCAGAGTACTCTCCATAATATGCACTGACCTCCCCAAGGGTGCGGGCATGACAGGGAGTCCCTCGCCAAATGATTTCACTTCGAGCACGATGCATGATGCAGTTAGTGAATACAATTACAAATATAGGGTTAGCCAAACATGTTTTCAAACAAAGGTGGTGGAAAATGTTCTTGCATTTAAAGGTAGCATCTAGTATCGAAAGCTTGACATTTATCCCCCGTGAAGTCGCCACTATGAGGGTAGAGTTCGAAGAAGAATGGACTATGCATCCCCATCCGAAGAATAATTGGGTTCGATTCGTGTGTGCTTTGCTTGCGGGCCCCGCACCATCGTATCGCCACTTGGAGATACATGGAGGCCTATTTCGTAAGAGTGTAAAATTCATCATTTGAGATGGGGTTTTGATGATGGTTCAATTTGGGGATTGGGATCATTCAAATGGGGTTTGGAGTTGCCACCTAGGGTTATGGGCCTAGGACCCGGGGGTGGGCCCGATTCTTGAGAAAAAGGCCCAAAATTTGGTCTGGTCTAGAGATTTAGGGTAAGCATCAGGTTACAGAGTTGGGAAGGTGTTAAGCACTCAATCTGCCTAGTTTAACCGGTCTTCTTGCTAGATGCTTGAGAACGAACATTTTTCACAATTATTACTATTCCACATGTATGGCTAAGTTATCACACATATATACATTAATTGAATTCAAACTATTATATACGCTAAAACAAGGCTTATTATATATCTACATTATGCTTAAATGAGGAGAGAGATTATACCTGAATTTGACCCCTATTTCTGGTCAAGAGGGGTGGGCCCTGATTGGTACCTACTCGGACTGTCTTTCGTGTTCTCCCGGCTCAGGGGAAGATGTTCTTGACCTCCAACTTCCTTTCTTGAGAGATGCTGATTGTGATGGTATCCAAACAGAGTTCTGGCTAGGAACGATCGCTTTCAGATTTGGATTTGGACAGAACTTCGGTTAGGGAAGGCTATTTCTGACTTTGGATTCGGACAGGGCTTCGGCTAGGGAAGGCTATTTTTATGCTTGGGATGAGGTGGCACTCCGGAAGAGCTTCTACTGGGGATAGGCTAAGGGAGGGTTAGGCTGAGGTGGCACTTCGGTAGAGCTTCCGTTGGGAATGGCTATTTCTGGAAATTTTCCAAGGACACTCAGATAGGGGTTCAGCTTGGAAAGACTATTTTTGAAAAGAAACAGGCTGACCTAAAAATGGATTGAAGAACTCCAAAGTCCTAAAGAACACTTTGAAGATCCAAAAGAGTTTCAGATCTTAACAAAGATTTCTTCGTAGACCCAAAGAACCTCAAAAGGAGGGGTTTCTATCTCAAGAACGCTCAAGAACACTCAAGAACACTCAAGAGAGGTGAGTCAAGAACATACTATTTTTGGCTAAAAACTGGATCTAACTAAGAATTTGGATTGAAGATCTTCAAGATCCTGAAGAACACTTCGAAGATTCGAATAAGTTTTTGGATCTTGACGAAGATCGCTCCAAAGATTAGAAGAAAATCAAGAGGGGGGAGTGGAGGAAAATTTCACTCTGAAAGGGGATTCTGGTGTGTTGGTGTCTTTTTTTTTAAGGGAGGGGGGTATTTATATTTTTTTCGGCCAAATAGGAGAGGGGGAATCCCTTTATCCAGTGGACCGAAGGGGGTTCTTGCCTAAAGTGAAGAGATAGGATTTTTTTCCAGTGGGTAAAAGGGTGGAGTTGAAGGCAAAAATGGGTGGGGAGGGCTTTTGTCCAATGGGTAAAAGGGAATTTTCAGAAAAAATGGGAGGAGAGAGAAAAGTTCTAGCTAAAAAAAGGGATTTTCAGAAAAGCGGGAGGAGAGAAATTCCAACAAAAAAAGGGGGTTTTCAAAAGAGCAGGAGGAGAGAGAAGTTCTAGCTGAAAAAAGGGGTTTTCAGAAAAGCAGAAGGAGAGACAAATTCCTGCTAAAAAAAGGGGTTTTCAAAAAAGCGAGAGGAGAGAGAAGTTCCAACTGAAAAGGGGGTTTTCAGAAAAGTGGGAGGAGAGAGAGAAGTTCTAGTTGAAAAAGAGGGTTTTTAGAAAGCAAGAGGAGAGAGAAATTCCAACTAAAAAAAGGGATTTTAAAAAAAATGGGAGGAGAGAGAAATTCCAACTAAAAAAAGGGGTTTTTAGAAAAGAGGGAGGAGAGAGAAACTTTTACCGAAAAAAAGGCAATTTCTGGAAAAATGGGAGGAGAGAGAAGCTTCAACTGGAAAAAGGTGGGTGACATCACGAGTGGACGATGGATGATACGCGGGTAATGGCCTAGGTGGTGTGGGCATGGGCAGCGGGTGCATGCACGCGTGGGTGTGTGGGCAATGTGCTCAGTGTGAGGGCCACCTACGAATGGTGCAGGCAAGGTGTGCACGGCATGTAGTAAGGGCATGCATAGCATGTGGTGGGGGAGCACACACTGTGTGGCTGGGGCGCGCATGCGTGGGACGGGGGCGCTCACTCTTGGGGCGGGGGCTAGCACGTGTGTGGCTGGGGAGTGCACACTATGTAGTAGGGGCGCGCATGCTGTGCGGCGGGGGCACTCAGCATGGCAGGGGTGTGCAGGGGTGTGTGCATGGCTGTGTGCATGGCTGTGGGGTTGTGTGCATGGCTATGTGCATGGCTGTGGGGCTGTGTGCAACGAGCACACACGCGGGCTAGCCTGTTGGGCAGAGCGTGTAGCGGGCATGTGAATATGGGTTTTTCTAGTGATGATTACAGGAGATCCGTCGGTCTGATTTGGCATATCATATATCGTCAAAATCATATTTTCAAGCACTATTCATCTGTACAGTCATCTTGACCAGATTCCTTCATATATGAAAAGCCAAAATTGGACTTCTCTCCCATGCAGGGATTTCCACGGTTTTGGGTAGGGAAATGTTTCCATTAGCACCTCTGTCGATCGGAAGTCAGAAGTCGCGTCCAAGATCCAAATTTCATCATAGCCAGAGGAGGGTGACAAAGTTGGGTGTCTATATCTAACCAGAGTCTTTTCTCTTTTAGCAGAGGAAGCAGAGGAAAACACTACCGTGGTGATAGGTACCCTTACTCAATTTAAGTTTAAAAGTTTCTCCTTATTGATTGAACATAGTACCACACAACTAGGAAACAACTATATTTACACTTGAACAATCAAAATAGGAACTATTTTTGTTGCTTCTCAACTTGCTTATGCACTTTTTGATACTAGAGCAACACACTCCTTCATATTAAAGATATTTGCTCAGAAGCTATTGTAGACACCCAATTTTGTTACCCTTCTCCAGCTATGATGACTTACGGATCGTGGATGTGACCTCTAACTTTCGATTAACAGAGATGACAGTTGATTGAGGTAACCCAACCCATGAACATTTCATACCCACCCAAGAACCCCAGAAATCCCATACGAAAGAAAAGAAGGGTCCAATTATGACTTCTTATATATGAAGGAATCCGGTCCAAAGTGACTATACAGATAGATAGTGCTCAGAATCATGATTCCAACGATATATGGCACGTCAAAATTAGACAGTCGGATCTTTTGCAATCATTCCCAGAAGAATCAAATTTCTTGCGCGCCCCCGGGGCCCTACCCCGTGCCTTTGTTGTCCTACATGCCCCCATGCCCTTGCTACCTTACTCACCCCGAGGCCTTGCCTCGCACTGTTGCTACCTTGCGCACCCCCACAACCTATGAGGGTAGTGGCCAAAGATGGACTGAGATGTCTCTCTTCCCTTGGGGGGAAGAGGAATTGCATCTTGACCTCTCTCCTCTCTCTTTCTCTTTCATGTGAGGGGGGTTCATATCATGTGTGCTTTGTTTGTGGGCCCCATACCGACATATAGCCGCTTGGAGATATGTGGAGGCCTATTTCGTAAAAGTGTAAAATTTGTCATTTGAGATGGGGGTTTGATGATGGTCCAATACGGGGATCGGGATCATACAAATGGGGTTTGGAGTCGCCACCTAGGGTTATGGCCCTAGGACTTGGGGGTGGGCCCATTCCATAGAAAAGGGCCTGAAATTTGTTCTAGTCCAGAGATTTAGGGTAAGTGTCAGGTTACAGAATTGGGAAGGTGTTAGGCACCCAATCTGCCCAGTTCAATCGATCTTCCTACTAGATGCTTAAGAAAGAACATTTTCCACAATTATTACAATTCCACATCCATGGCTAAGTTATCACACATATATACATTAATTGAATTTAAACTACTATATACACTAAAACAAGGTCTATATAAAGTCTATATGATAATAATTGGGTTGAGAAATTATACCTGAACTTAACCTATGTTTCGAATCAAGAGGGGATGGGCCCTTGACTAGTACCGGTTCGAACTGTCTTTTGTGTTCTCCTGGCTCAAGCGAAGGTGGTCTTGACCTCCAACTTCCTTTCTTGAGAGATGATGATTATAATGGTATTCGGATAGAGTTTCGGCTAGGAACGGTCACTTTTGGATTTGGGTTCGGACAGAGCTTTGGCTAGGGAAGGCTATTTTTGAATTTGGGATGAGGTGGTACTCTGTCAAAGTTTCCTCTTGGGATAGGCTAGGGGAGGGTTAGGCTGAGGTGGCACTCCAATAGAGCTTCTGCTGGGATACGCTAATGGAGGGCTAGGCTGAGGTGGTACTTTAGCAGAGCTTTCACTGGGAATGGCTATTTCTAGTAAGATTCCAGGGCGGACAAGGGTTCCGCTAAGAATGGCGATTTCTGAAAAGAAATGGGGTGACCTAAAAATGGACTGAAGATGTAATACCCTACTTCTTAAACCCGGTTTGATTAGACGGTTGACCCGGTTTAACCATGTAGGACCCGAACCGAAGAGAGTTAAGGCGGGTTCTTTATGGACCATGATGGCAAGGGTGACCTTAAACACAGGCTGGCCAGACAAGTCCAAGCCAGTGCCAGAGGAGACGGGTGTACCCAAGCCGTGTACATGCACATATCATAAGGCCATGTATGGATAAAGCAGGTATGTAGCCGTATTCTAAAGCGTATACATACAATATACCCTACACCGAGAGGGTGATTCGTGCCGAGAGTCGAATCCCATCAAAATCCCACTTGTTGGCCAATTTTGGGCTCTCAGGTGGGCGGTCATAGGTGGGCGCATCCACCCACCTGAGTGACCCACCCATGTGATTACTTAGTTATTTTAAAAGGTATAAATAGCTATCTTATGTTTCCCTTTTCTTTTTCTCATTTATGACACTCGGACGTTTGGTGAGAAGAGTAAAGAGGAGAGAGAAAAGAAGGGAAAGAAGAGGAAAAGAGAAGGAAGAGGAAGAAGAGATGGATTTCAGCGGTGCCGAGGTTTGATCTTCCCATTCCGACGTTGAAAGAGTGATCTCCAATACGAGATCTACGTTTAGAGGTGAGCAAAGGCTAGGTTCCTTAAACTTTCACCATACCCAAGTAAAACCCTTGATTTGGGTAGAGTTTCTTGAGGTTTTGTAAATCCCCCTTGAGATGATGAATCTAAGGTTTAATAGATGATCTATGTGTTGATTTTGAAGGATTTGAAGAAGTGTTTACAAGGTTGGCAAAAGCATTGGTGATTGAAGTGATTTTGGGGTTTTGAAGGAGTTCTTGAGCAAAGAAGGTAAGATGGCTCTCCATTCCTTAAATCTAACCGAGATCTAGGTTAGAGCCATCTTATGAGACCTTGAATGTGTGGAGAATGGGTTGGGAAGAGCCCCATTTGATTCCCCCAAAGGCTAGGGAAGGTTTCAGGTGGGCCAAGACCGGTGGGCCAAATGGCCCGCCTGAGGGCACCCGCCTGAGAGGGCAGACCCTTGGGGCCAATCGGCGGGCCGAACCGGCGGGCCGACCTACCCGCCGATCATGACCGGTGGGTCTGACTGGTGGGTCATGACAGGTGGGCTGTCTGACCCACCCGAGAGGCTCCCAACGTGATTTTTACATCCGAACGGACCCAAAACGGAGGTGCGGCCTTCTTTTAGGATTCTAAACATGATTTTGTCATTGGGTCGTGTTAATTTTGATTTCAAAATGGTGAAATGCTAACCCCATTCACTTATGTTAGGTTCACCAACACGTACGCTTCTCGCACCGGATCTCACCCGTACCAAGCGTGAGTCCTTGTACACTACAGGTAAGTGGAGAGAGGACGTTTGGCCTTATGATAAGGCTTGTTTGGCATTCATTTAATTGTATCTAGACTAGTCATGTCATCATGTGAATTATGTGTAACTTAGCCATCCTCATATTATTATGACTTGTGTGTTGTGTTTATTTTCTTAATGTCAAATGATGATGTGAATATGTGATGAATGATGACATCATTGTGCATAATGCATTAGTAGACTAGATGCCGTAGTCGGCTTGGAAACGAGTGCATTGGTGGCCGGTGGAATGTGATGCGATGGCACTATGCAATTGTACTATGTCATATAGGAGCATGCGGTTTAGGATTATCATCTTCCCGTGCTACGACCCTTCCCAACAGGGGTTGAGGTGTTGGGTTACCATTTGGGGGGAAGCAGTGGTCACGATTTTCGAGTCACTGTGGCGGTTAGACATACGCCCAGCTGGTCATTAGGACAGTCGGCAACCCTGGTGGTATATTCAAGAGGGCCAATCGTACTGCTTTTAAATTGCTGGAGTCAACACCTTTATTTCTATCATTTACTTTATGTTGAGAGCCGGTGGTCGGCATGTTTTACTTTTCCGAGTACTCATGGTGGGCCTTCTCCGACAGCCCTATGGGCGTATCACGGGATGGAGTTCAAGGCTCGTACCCGGAGTATACTTGCACTGTGGTTGTAGTAGCACTAAACCAATGACTTAGTAATGTTGTTTAGGTGGAAGTGATTAAAAATGAATTGCATAGCATATAGTGCATATGGTTGTGATTGTTGTGGACTGTTGTGTGGTCCTTCTTTTCACTTACTGAGCTAGTGAGCTCATCCCACGTGTGCACCTCTTTTAGATGATTTTGCAGGTCATCAACCTAAAGAGCATGGGTTGGGCCCCACAGTTGAATTCCCTGAAGAGGATTAGTGGGTCCCCGAGGAATTAGAGCACGGCACGGATTGCTCCCGCGAGGGTTGTGCTGTGGGACCACAGCTCGTATGCCGAGCTGAGCTTAACTGTTGATACCGAGCTGAGCTCCACCTTTTGATACCGAGCTGAGCTTTACCTTTGATGCCAAGCTGAGCTCTACTTTTGATACCGAGCTAAGCTATACCCTTTGCATTTTTTATGATCCCTTTTGTGTACTTGATATGTAAATTGTATTCTTTTGTGTAAATATCATGCCTGCGGGCCCACATGTACTTAACTATGTATTACAATTTGGGTATCAAGTATAATGGGAATATTTACAGGTAAATTTAAGCCTTCCGCTGAACTGATGAACACTTTCTTAGTTGCGTGTATGCTGTCGTTTGATACTGTATCAGATGATCCTGGCAGGTTTGGGTTAACCGGTGTTAACCCGATCACTGGCCCGGTTCTGGGTGAACGGGGTGTGACAGAAGAACTCCAAGGTTCCAAAGAACACTTTGAAGATCCGAACAAAAATTCAGATCTTGACAAAGATCTCTTCGTAGACCCGAAGAACCTCAAAGGGGGGGATTTCTATCTGAAGAATGCTTAAGAACACTCAAGAACACTCAAGAACACTCAAGGGAGGGGGCTCAAGAACATATTCTTTTTTACAAAAAATTGGATCTAACTAAGAACTTGGATTGAAGATCTTCAAGATCCTAAGAACACTTCAAAGATCTGAATGAGATTTTGGATCTTGACGAAGATCACTCCGAAGATCAGAAGAAAATCAAGAGGGGAGGGGAGGAAAATTTCACTACAAAAGAGTGAGGTGGGATTCTGGTGACTAAAATCTAAAGGAGGGGGTATTTATAGTTTTTTTTCTGGCCAATAGGAGAGGGGGGAACCTCTTTATCCAATGGACGAAAGGGGGGGTCTTGCCTAAAGTGAGGGGGTAGGGCTTTTGTCTAATGGGTAAAAGAGGGGGTTAAAGGCAAAATGGGTGGGGAGGGCTTTTGTCCACTGAGTAAAGAGGGGGTGTTGTTTGGGAGAGAGAATTACTAGCAAAAAAGGGTTTTTTTTTTTTTGCTTTGAGTAGGTGAGGGGGGGTTTCTTCACCCACCGAGTTAGAGAAATACCAATCCCGGCCTTTGATAGCGGTGCACAGGACCCGACCAAAGTGCCCGAGGTATGGTCAGTTTAGGTAAGTAATGTGGGCGACATCACGGGTGTGCGACAGATGGCATGAGGGTAATGGCCAAGGGGCTGTGGGCATGGGTAGTAGACAGCACATGCATGCATGCAGCAAGGCAGTGGGCAGGGCAGGTCTGGGTAACAGTGGGCAGCAGTGGGTAGCGGGTGTGAGCAGCAGTGGGCAGCAAGGCCTGTGCCCGCGAGGGTGCAGCCCAGCAGGTGCAAAGGGGCAGAGGATGGGCTTTGTTGGCAAGGCCGCGAGCCTATGCCAGTGGGGTCGCAGGCCATTAGGCCAATGGGTAGGGGCTGGGCTGTGTTGGCAAGGCCATGTGCAACATGGTAGGGGGGCTTGGCATGGATGGGTTATGTGCACATGCCGTAGCCAAATGCAGCAAGCACGCGTGCGGGCTAGCTTGTTGGCTAGAGTGCGCAATGTGTGAGATTAAGGGTTTTTTTTTATGACTGTTACTAGAGATCCATTGGTCTAATTTTGACATGCCATATATCATCAAAATTGTATTCTTGAGCACTATGCATCCGTATGGTCATCTTGACTGGATTCCTTTATATATAAAAAGTCAAAATTGGAGCCCTTCTCTCCCTCACTAGAATTTCTAGGGTTTCAAGTCCAGGAGTGTTTCTGGGTTATTTGGGTAGGTAGAGGATGAATTTTAGGGTGTTTATGATACATAGGGGACTTTTCCAGGTTTCTAGCAGGACTGTTCGTGTGCAAGACATATATGCGAGAAAGCATGATTTTCCGAGGATGATCGCAGGAGATCTTCTGGTCTAAATTTTACGGGTCCTATATTATCAGAATCGTGTTTTCAAGCACTATCCATCTATATGGTCATCTTGACTAGATTTATTTATATATAAAAGGTCAAAATTAGACCTTCCTCTCTCCCGCGTGGGGATTTCCAAGGTTTAGGGTAGGGAAATGTTTCCATAGCATCTCTATTGGTCGAAAGCCTAAAGTTACGTCCAAGATCCATATTTCATCATAGTCAGAGGAGGGGTAACAAAATTGGGTGTCTATAGATGCCCCTCTTTGGCTGAGGCCTGTGCCAACAGCCGAAGGGCAAAGAAAAGAACGACCACAATTTATCACCCGAAGCATGTACTGCTGTCATCTTGTCTCAGTTATGATAGAGTTAAAAAATGCAACAGATAATATCTCCTAACTATTTTGAAGTTGAGGACTTACCTGAGGCTGCCAATTGTGGAAAGGAATTCGGTACTCTTCCAATCCTGCAAAAAGGTTAGTACTTTGATCTTTTACTTTCCTTAGCTGGGCTTCACATGTGCCAGTTTAGTGAATCTGGTGTCCATGTTGGGTCCTTTGACCTAATCTAGACTATCTGGGACTGATGATTACAAGAGAGAAATTCGTATTCTTCCAATCTTGTAATAGGTAAAATAATTGATTCTTTGATTTTCCTTAGCTGGGCCTCACATGTGCCAGTTCTAGGAATTTTGGTCTCCAGGCTGGTTCTTTCGAACCAATCTGGACCATATGGTCTTCCAGGCAGGTTTTTTTCGAACCAGGCTGGGCTATGTGGATTTCCAGGTGGTTCTTTCGAACTAGGCTGGGCTATCTGGTCTTGTCAATTACAGGAAAGAAATCCGCTACTCTTTCTACCCTATAAAGTCATTAACAATTGATTCTTGATTTTTTACCTTTGATCTGGAATTTTATTCATTGATTTGGATTTGATTTGAATTTTGAATGCTTGATTTAGAATCTTTTGATTTGCTCGTGGATTGAATTTGGACTTTTGAATTGGAATCCCAAAATTTTATTTTATTATTTTTCTTGTAAAATGGGCCCCTCCCCTATTCATTCTTCATTTTAGCTTTTCTAAGTGAAGTGAGTTCTTGGAACTCTCTGGTTTTTCTTGGAATTTTCCTTCTTTGTTTTTGAAGTTTCTTCATTTTATTCTTAGAGTTCTTGAAGTTCTTGAGGATTCTTCATCTTATTCTTGAAGGAGGATTCATTTGGAGAATTTGATATTCTTGTGGGATTTTATGCAATTTGGAAAACTTTCTGGCGCTTCTTATAATTTCAAAAAGTTTTTGGGGCTCTTTGAAATTTTGGAAAATTTCTGGGGCTTTTTGTAGTTTTTAAAATTATGGCTAAAAGGAGGAAGAGGAAGACTCTGGGAGAGATCTAGCTCGAGAGTTGCTGTAGTCCTTCCCACAGGGATGAGGGCCTGGCCGACTGGTATTCTGGGCAGACTCTTCACAACAGCGAGAATCACATTTGCAACTCCATATGGGGTTCATGGGTAAGTCTTTACATAGTGTTCATTTTTTGATTATTTTTTATTTTTATCTTGTTTTTCTTTTTTATTTCATTTACTTTTTGTTTGTTTTTTTGTATTCTTTATTAATTTTTTATGCATTCTTTGCTTCCATTAGCATGAGGGGAAGGAACCACCTACCTTGGCCTCATATGGCCACCCGAACCTAGTTCAGTCATGGTATAGGATACTCCCTTATAGAGTGAAGGAGATGATTGATGCACCCTACCTATATCGGCTAGCTGCTGTAGAGACCCAAAAGTTCAATCAGGCACTAGTGGGGGCCTTGATGGAGCGGTGGTGGCCGAGTACTCATTCTTTCCATCTTCCTATTGGTGAGATGACCATCACACCCTTATGCTTCTATGCCTTGACAGGCATTCCATTTGGGGGTAGATCCATGACCCTATCTGCTAGACTTCTACTGCCTAGGAGTTTACAGATCTGACCGGTAACACCATTAAAGTCGGCCAGACATGTATTGGCCTAGGGGAGATTAGTGCCCGATGGTAGAAAGACGGCCCGGGGGAGAATCCAGGAAACATGTCTCAGATAGCACATTCCTTCCTATTGTTTTCCATGGGTCAATGCCTCTTTAATGGCCTCCAAGGGGGAGTAGATATCCGCCTGGTGTACTTCCTCAGAGATCTTCACACAGTAGATTCCTGGGACTGGGGTGGGGCAGCCTATACATATCTCCTGTGGTCCCTGGATCTGCTGTCTTATGGAGATAGGGGCCTCAAGGGCGCATGCTATATTATCCAGGTAACTTTCCTTCTCATATCTATTTCCTTTCAGTCATTTGGTCTGCACTTTCTTACTTTGATTTCTTAAAACATCCCTGGTGTTTTGAGCACATGGGGTCCATAGCCCCTAAACTAAGGAATCCTTGGACATTCTTCTTCCCCCTGGCCACAAAGTGGGGAGATAATCAGGTGGTCTTGGCCCAATGCCATCCTCCGGGGACCACTGCTCGTTCTCTTTTGAATGATCTCTTTGAGGTATGCCATGTTTGACACTAAAATTCCTTTTTCCTTATGCTTGTTCTTTACTTTTCCTTGGTTTTGCAGGTTACTTGGAACCCATTCCATGACTGGATCCTGAAAGAGCCACCTTGGCTCAATAATTATCTGAGAACCGAGTCCTCTTTCAGGGTATGTGGGGCCATGCCTAGTACTTGGGAGAGAGAGTAATACCTTAATGGTCGGACATCGACCCACGATCCTCTCCCGGTCTCCTCTACCTACCATGCATTGTCCAGAGATCATCCCAGCAGAGGAGCTGAGGTGCTTGGTAAACAGAATATGGGAGGACTCGTTTCTTGATCCGGATAGGGACTACGGAGCCTTCCTAGAGGAGGAGACAGTGTGCACCCCTCTCGGTCCCGATGTTCTAGTGGTATGTTGCCTTTTCTTGAGTATTTCCAACAGATTCTTTTTTATTTTGGTCTTAACTAATATTCTTTCAAGGGAGAGTGAGATATGTAGATCCTTCTGCTATTCGGTCGCATGCTAGTGCTATCGTCCTTCACAAGCAGGGCCCTTTACTAGTGCCAGTGAGTCTTTTAGGGTTGCTAACGTCCCTTTTCGTGGCTTCCCTACTTGGACCTATTCCAATGCAGCCAACCCCAATCTCCCTCATCTTCTGGAGCTGAACATAGATGTAAACGCTTCCCTTGGGCTGCCTATTCCTTATGATTATGTGAGTATCTGATCATTTTTAATTAACTCTTGATTTCCTCTGGCTGATATGCTCTTTCTCAGGTGTCTCCGGAGGTCTATGCTGAGATTAGGAGGATGCACTATGGGTGGTGCGAGGTGATAGTTGCCAAGGATTGGGAGATTGCAAGGCAAGGCACTAATTCAGGATCTGACCCAGAGGCTGGAATGGGTTGGACTAGCATCTGCGGATTCCTCGATGCTCTACGGGGATGGTTCAGAGTACGGCTCAGATGATGGCTTTTGACTTATAGGGATTTGTTCCTGCATTTACTGAAAACACAAATACATGGATATTTTCTTTCTTTTTTCTTTTTTCCTCCCCTTGTTTGTTCATCATTTTATTTCAGCATCTTATGAAAACTTACTTTTGGCACAAAGAAAATCTTTCTTTTTTCTTTTTTTTTTTGGTTTTCTTGCAATGCTTAGGCACAATCAATTGCATAACTCAAATCATAATTAGAATAATCAGGATAACACGAAAATCCAAAGACTTCCTCATTCCATTACCAAGTGAATTACATGAAAAGGGGGATAATTTTCCTACCACAGACAGGAGAGGTGAATAACAAGGTGGGGAGACAATTCTCGAGGTGGGTGAAAGTTCACTAACTCTTTTGGGTCCGTCTCCTCGAGCCCATATTGTCGGCTGATGTACATAGGCAAATAGAAGGATGTGTTAGTCAATCCCATCAATGTGACATAGTTGTGGCCGGGGGTCTTCATCAAAAAATCTTCTTATGGCTTCCTTGGGCACCTCCATGTGATATCCTGCATAGTCCTTTCCTATAGGTACTTTTCCCAATCAGTGATAAGGTGGAATTCTGGAACTTCTCTCTTATCCCGGTAGCAAAAAACTTCGAGTGGGCTCCCCTTTAATGGCTTGGCGAGCTTCAGTTTCTCGAGGAGCCAAATCTAAAAAATAGCAGGACTCTCTTGATAATGATCTAGTCCGAATCTATGACCATAGCTCATGTCATCAAATCCCTTGAAGATTTCTGCAAGAACCATAGGGACGATGTCACCTCCTTTCTTCAACTGTTTTACTACCTCAATTAGGACAGACGGTGCACCACGCCTGGGAGTGTAGAGAATATAATGAGCTATCATGCAAAATAAATAAGCATCCTGGGATCTCTGCTGATGGATTCCTCCCATTGGTAGATATTGGATGAAGATCTTAGCCACCTTTAGAATGTCGATCTTCCCTTACCTGAAAAATTGCTTCACTTCTTCTTCTTTCCATCTGAAGAAATCCTGAATTTCCTCTAAGCAATCTTTCTTCAAAGAGGGTTGGAACAAACTGCCTTTTTGTGGAGATAACATAAAAACCCAAAATTCTTCAAGAGTTGGGCAAATCTCTATTAACCTAAACCGAAAGACATGCAGGTTGGCATCCTAGTGTTGAGACAAATGCCAGAGTAATCGGTGATGTAGTTTCACACATCCAATCCAGCCCAGAAATGACACATTCATGGATTCTAGCAGTCTTGGTGCCCACATATTTATGTCCAAGGTCCATTTCCTCAACTTCTTATCCAATGAGCCTATGAGTTTTCCTGAAATCAACACAAACAACGAGATATAATGATTTATCAAAGCATTGCTCATTCGCTAATAATTCAAACAAGCCTTTACCACTGTTGCATTAAGCTCTTCTCTCTCTTTTTTTTTTTTTTAACTTTGACTAACTAGGTGGAGAACAAACTAGCCTTGATAAACTGATGTTGGGTGGCAATTTTCTTTTAGGGGATAGAATCCTGGATAAGAATGGACGGACCATAGGTGAATGACAGATACCTAATGGCCTTATATGCCAAATAGGGATTCTTGGGGGATAGAATCCTAGATAAGAAGTGACGGACCAATGGGTGGATGATAGATACCTAATGGCCTTTCATGCCAAATGGCGATTCTTAAGGGACACAAACTTTGATGATCTTTTAAGATACTTTGATTATTAATCAAGGAACCGATTTATTGCCTTTAGATGGTTGAGACCACACTTGCACATGTCAAGTTGCCTACGTATCCCTTGAAAGGAATCAGGCTTGATGTAGTTCAGGCTATTCACCCTATTAGACATAATATTTCTTGAGTTGATCCATGTTAACCAGTCCGGGTATTTCTTCGCCATTGTGGTCTACGAGTTTCACAGCTTTGCCTGGTAGAATTCCTTTGATAGTGAATAGGTTGCTCCAATTGGGCCTAAACTTTCCCCTAGAATCATGACTTGGGGCTCTTTGTTCTTAAAGAACAAGTTCACCCACCTCTATGTGACGGGGCTTCACATTCTTGTTAAAGGCCCTAGCCATTCTTAGTTGATATTTCTGTAGATTATCCATAGCTTTCATGTGCCTTTCATAGAGAAAATTAAGCTCATCATGTCTGAACTTCACCCATTCTCCTTCTGGTAGCAGATTATCATGGGGTACCCTAAAGGACGGTACTAGGATTTCCTTGGGTAGAACTGCCTCACCTCCACATACCAAAGAGAAAGGCGTTACCCCTGTCGAGGACCGTATAGAAGTTCCGTATGCCCATAAGGCAAGGGGTAACTTATCAGCCTAATCCTTGTGTGTTTCCACTATTTTCTATAGGATGACTTTGGTGGTCTTGTTGGCTGCTTCCACTGCCCCATTGGTCTGTGGCCTGTAATTGGTAGAGAAAAAATGGGATCCCTGATCTGATATCAATTCTTGAGGTACTCCATTCGGGAAATGATATTTTCCTGGATGAACTTGGCCACCTTAGCAGATGTGAGGACTGCATAGGACTGAGCTTCTACCCACTTGGTGAAATAATCAATGGCTACCAGGAAGAACTCGTGGCCATTGGATGCTTTAAGGTTGACTTTCCTAATGATGTCGATACCCCAAGTAGAGAATGGCAAAGGTGAACTGAGTGAATGCAGCTCTATTGGTGAGATATGTATGATGTTAGCAAATATCTGACACTTGTGACATTTCTTGACAAAGTCCACGCAATCTGCTTCCATTGTGTTCCAGTTAAGGATTAAAGTATCGGTATCGGTCGTCGTATCGGTCGACTAAAATTAAGATACGTATCGGAGGGTATCGTATCGTATCGGAGATACGCTAAGATACGCTAAAGATACATACATAAATGGATATAAAACACCTTTTTAAACACTTTTGCATTAAAAATTTATTAAAAAAAGCTATTGATAACATGTACTATGCATAAACACTAAATTGAGGGTATCGCACTAAGAATTCAAGGTTTGTAGTTGTCCTATAAATGTAAAATCCTTATTCAAAACCTTGATTTCCACTTTAGTTAGAGAGAAATATGACTGGCAGCAACTTGGGAACAAAAACACCTCAAAAAATCGTGTTTTTTGAAAAAATACCCATCTTGGCCATTATATGACCGTAGCGCACTGTATCGGTACATACCGATACTCACCGATATGTACTGATCGATACATACCGATATTCACTGATATGTGCTGATACTCATCGATATGTATCAATCGATATATATAAATACTCACCGATACGTACTGATACATACCAAAACGTATATTTCACCTTAATTTTATATTTTTCATAGAGTATCAGTACGTATCGATAGTGTATTGGTGCATATTGATATGTATCATAGGATATATATCGATACGAAAGGATTTTAAAAATTTCATGTATCGTATCGGTGTGTATCGTATCAATCGGCTAAATTTAAGATACGTATCGGAGGGTATCGTATCAGTATCGGAGATACTTTAAACCATGGTTCCAGTAATATCCTAGCCTGAGGATCTTCTTAGATAACATCTTGGCATTCATGTGGGGGTTTATAGAGACCTCGATGAATTTCTTCCATGATAGTTGTAGCTTGTTCCTCATCTACACACAACAACTGCATTCCGTCATAGGATCTCTTGTATAACAGATCTTCTTGGAGAATAAACTGGGTGGCATATCTTCTCAAAAACTTCTTCTCTCTGTCAGTTGCTTCAACTGGGTACTTCCTTTCCCTGATGAAATCCACTATGTGAGCGAACTAAGACCAACCATTCATAGTGAGAGAGTTTACGGAATTCTAATAAATGGGCCTACTTCTTTGTTCTACCAAGAATGGTCCGACTCTAGCCATAGGGTTGCACTCTACCATGGAAGCCAAGGTTGCAAGGGAATCAGCAAACCTGTTGTTGTCCCTCTGGAATTATTCGAACAAGATCTTCTCAAATTGTTCAATCACCTCTTCCAGATGTTCTTGATATGGCTTTAACTTTTCATCTCTAGTTT